>NW_007084848.1:67940-133314 GCF_000164805.1 Carlito syrichta
TTGGAACAAGAAGAAATTGAGACCCTAAATAGACCAATAACAATCAAGGAAATCAATTACATAATAAGAAAACTTCCTACAAAAAAAAAAGCCCTGGTCCAGATGACTTTCCAGCAAAATTCTATAAGACATTTAAGGATGAGCTGATACCAATCCTACTGAAGGTATTCCAGGCGATTGAAAAAGATGGAACTCTCCCCAAATCATTTTACGAAGCCAACATCACATTGATACCCAAGCCAGGTGAAGATCCAACAAAGAAAGAGAACTACAGGCCAATATCCTTGATGAACAAGGTGCTAAAATTCTCAACAAGATCCTAGCAAACCAGATTCAGCAATACATCTCAAAAATCATCCATCATGACCAAGTAGGCTTCATTCCTGGGATGCAAGGCTGGTTCAACATTCGTAAAACCATAAATGTAATTAAATACATCAACAGATGTCAAAACAAAAACCACATGATCATATCATTAGATGCAGAAAAAGCTTTTGATAAAATCCAGCACCCCTTCTTGATAAAAACCCTTGAACATCTAGGCATACGGGGAACATACCTCAAAATAGTAAAAGCCATCTACGAGAAACCCACAGCCAGCATACTCCTAAATGAACAAAAATTGGAACCAATTCCCCTGAAAACTGGAACTAGACAAGGATGCCCACTCTCACCCCTCCTGTTCAACATAGTATTGGAAGTCCTGGCTAGAGCAATCAGAGAAGAGGAGGCAATCAGGGGTATCCAAATAGGAAAAGAGGAAGTCAAGTTATCTCTCTTTGCAGATGATATGATTGTGTACCTTGAAAAACCCAAGAGAATCTGTCAAACGCCTCCTTACACTGATAAAGGCCTTGGCAAAGTCTGAGGATACAAAATAAATGTACAAAAGACAATCGCATTTCTCTACACCAATAATAAACAAACAGAAACCCAAATAAAAAACACAATTCCATTCACAATAGCCACAAAAAAAATGAAATACCTTGGCATCTTCCTAACCAGAGACGTGAAAGACCTTTACAATGAAAACTACAAAACACTGCTCAAAGAAATCAAAGATGACACAAACAAGTGGAAAAATATCCCATGCTCATGGATAGGAAGAATCAACATTGTGAAGATGTCCATCTTACCTAAGGCAATCTACTAATTCAATGCAATACCCATCTAATTACCAGCAACATTCTTCTCAGACCTGGAAAAAACAACACAGGAATTCATATGGAAACACAAACGTACAAGAATAGCCAGAACAATCCTCAGCAAAAAAAACAAAGCAGGTGGTATTACATTACCAGACTTCAAACTTTACTATAAAGCTACAATCATCAAAACAGCTTGGTATTGGTACAGGAATCAGGCATATAGATCAATGGAATAGAATTGAGATTCCAGAAGCAAAACCTCAATTTCTCAACCAACTCATCTTCGACAAAACCCCCACCACCTACCACTGGGGAAAGGAGAACCTATTCAGTAAATGGTGCTGGGAAAACTGGCTGACCACATGCAGAAGATTGAAACAGGACCCCTATCTATCCCCATGCACAAAGGTTAACTCCAAATGGATCAGAGACCTAAATGTAAAACCTCAAACCATAAGAATCTTAGAAAAGGAAGGAAATACCCTCATGGAAATCGGAACTGGCATCCAATTCCTGAACAAAACCCGAAACCCACAGTTCAGAAGAGGTAAGATAGACAAGCGAGACCTCATTAAACTGACAAGCTTCTGCAAAGCCAAAGAAACCATCAAGAGAGCAGGGAGACAGCCTACAGACTGGGAAAAAGTATTTACCAACTCCAGGTCTGACAAAGGCTTAACATCCTAGATCTACAAGGAACTCAAATGTGCTGAAAAGAAAAAAACAAACAGCCCCATTATAAAATGGGCAAAAGATATGAATAGAGACTTCACAAAAGAAGACATCTGAGCAGCCAACAAACACATGAAGAAATGCTCAACCTCACTAATCATCAGGGAGATGCAAATCAAAACCACACTGAGATACCACCTAACTCCAGTCAGAATGGCAATTATCAACAACTCAAAAAATAACAGTTGCTGGAGAGGGTGTGGCGAAAAGGGAACACTTCTACACTGTTGGTGGGAGTGTAAACTAGTGCCACCTGTGGAAAGCAGTGTGGCGATTCCTAAAAGCTCTAAAAATCAACCTTCCATATGACCCCGCAATCCCCCTACTGGGAATATACCCTGAAGACCTCAAATCACTCTATAAAAAAGATACCTGCACTCGTATGTTTATCCAGCGTTGTTCACAATAGCAAGAACCTGGAAACAACCATACTGCCCATCAAAAGAGGACTGGATTAAAAAAATGAGGTACATATATACGATGGAATACTACGCAGCCATAAAAAAGAACAAAATCATGAATTTCGCAGCAACCTGTATGGAACTAGAGTCTATAATACTGAGTGACCTCTCACAGAAACAAAGATCCGAGTATCACATGTTCTCATTCATATAATGCACCTTGAACATCCAATGTAATACTATAAGAAAATGACTGACGGTACTGGGAAACTATGGGGGGAGGGGGATGGAATTAACAGTCGCAAATATCTGTCTGGGGATGGGGCAACACCTCTTATCAACAGGGTGCCTGAATGAAACGTAATTGTACACCTAACCCTTAACTGTACCCCACAAAATCATAATAAAAATATTGATTAAATAAATAAATAAATTAATTAATTTTAAAAGCTTAAAAAAATAAAGTTTTGCTCTTAACTATTATATGCCACAGAGAGGCTGTACCTTTGGACTGTTTCACTGAATGGGCTCATTTTTGCCACTTTGAAAAAGAAAGGACTTGTTTGGCTGTAGAAAGTTGTATTTTGAACATTGCCTGTTTGCTAAAATGTTTGTGCAGTACCCAAAATGTTCAATTATCTACCCCCTCCCTGTTTTCTTCATGTAATAGAAGTTACTTTTGTTAAAGATTATAATTAATGAGTGACTGAGACTATACTAGGAGAAACAGCGACAGAAAAACACAACTATGTATGTGCCTTTGTTTCTCAAGGAAAAAGAGTCCTTATGCAGTAGTATTCAGGTGTGTGTGTGTGTGTGTGTGTGTGTGTGTGTGTGTGTGTGTCTTTCTGAATGCCTTTACACTCTTGGGGCTTATTAAAGACCCCGAAGAACTGAAGAACTTTTGCATATGTGGATTAACTATCAATACTTACCACATTAGAAATGAAAACTGAGACCATTTAAAAATACTTATTTATTGATTCCATTAAAGTTAGCAATGATGGGCCGGGCTCGGTGACTCAACCTGTAATCCCAGTGCTTTGGGAGGCCGAGGTGAGTGGATTGCCTGAGCCTGCGGGTTCGAGACCCGCCTGGGCAACTTGGCAAGACCTCATCTCTACAATAAATCAAAAATTAGCCGGGCAGGGTAGCGCGCAACTGTAGTTCCAGCTACTTGGAAGGCCAAGGCAGAAGGATCGCTGGAGACCAGCAGGTCGAGGCTGTGGTGGCCGGGAGTGGCCACTGCACTCCAGTCTGGGCGACAGAGTGAGACTCCAACTCAAAAAAAGAAAAAAAAAAGATAGCAATGATGAACACATTGTATCTTAATAGCATCTTAATATTGCAGTAAAATTAGCGCTGACCTTTTGGGTGACCGAACATCTGTGATCAAGTGTTAGTTTGTTTCAGAATATGAAAGCGCTAATGAAGGACAAAACTTGGAAAATGAATTTTATTTGCCTTGGTTTATAATACCTGAGTTTGAAAAGTTATGAAATGTGTTAAAATCTTAGCAAAGTGTACTTAATTTTGATGGGCTTATTTCTTTGGCTTACTGCTTATTGCCTTTTCCTACAATAAAAAGGATTATGTTTACTTTCTAGATAGCAGAAATTCTTTGTCTAACCAGAATAATTTCCTTTTCTTTATGTTGATTTTATTATATCCTTGACTATGTAAGAAATAAAAGAACAAAGGTTTGTCATTTGTCACTTATCAAAGAACTAAGATTCTGTACAATTGTGTTACCTTCTTTTTTTTACTTTAAAACATTTTATTGACACTGATTAAATACAGTCAGATGTTGTTTCTCAGGCACCCATAATCCTATCTTAACCAAGTGTCCAAGTCTCCTCCGACAAGTTCTTTGATTTTTGCCTTTCCTAAATCAGATCCTAAATATAGAAAAAGTTAAGTAAATCTTTCAGAATATCTCTTTTTTTAAATTATAGAGATGTGGGGTACAATTCAGGGTTAGGTATATAAACATTGATCATGCAGGTACCCTTGTTGATGAGGTATGACCCTTCCTCCCCTAGCAGTTTCCCTCAACTGCCAATCCCACCCCCTCTCCCCTGACAGTTTTCCACTACTGTCAATTGCTTTCTTATAGCATTATAATTGTTCAAGTTCAGCTTAAGAGTGAAAACATATGGAACTCAGTTCTTTGCTTCTGTAATAAATCACTGAGTATGATCGACTCCAAATCCATCCAAGTTGTTGCAAAGTCCATATATTTGTCCTTCTTTATGGCTGCATAATATTCCATTGTGTATATGTACTGCATTTTTAAAATCCAGTCCAGCTTCGATGCGTAGCATGGTTGGTTCCATATTTTTGCTATTGTGAATAGAGCTGCAACAAACATACGTGTGCAAGTATCTTTTTTGTAGAATAATTTGAGTTCCTCCGGGTATATTCCCAATAGGGAAATTGCTGGATCATATGGAAGGTCAATTTCTAGTTCTTTCAGAAATTGCCACACTGTCTTCCAAAGAGGTTGTACTAGTCTTCATTCCCACCAGCAGTGTGGAAGCATTGCTTTTTCTCCACATCCTTGCCAGCATCTGTTGTTGTTTGTTTTACTAATGATGGCCATTCTTACAGAAGTTAGGTGGCAGAATAGCTTTTACATTTAAAATTATCTTTGTGATGTCTTATAGGCTCCTGGAAAAATCAGAAAGGTTTGTTCTTCACCTTACAAAAAAGAGTGATGCTAGAAATAATTAGGTGTCTTTATTGATTACTACTCATGATTTGCTTAGGAAATGTAGTCAAATAAGAGATACTCAGGGCCATTGCCAGATTGTTGGCACAATTGCCTTGCTAAGCTATGGTGTGGCCATGTGCTTTTTGAGCTATGGCCAGGCCATATTTCCTGACTTGGACCCCTTTCCCTACCTTGGAGAGGTGGATCTCCTCTTTCTCTCTCTTTCCAATTTACTTTCTAAATAAACTACATTTTCTAAACTAAAAGAGAGAGAGAGAGAGAGACTCAGCCTTCCCTATGTTGAATTTGTATAGATAAATGTCATTAATATGAATATTTTAGAACTGCATGCTCTATGGGAAATTTCTAGAGAGCCAATGCCCTCATCGACCATATGCTTCTATTTATCAGAGCCCTGATGGTTCTTTTGCCTGATAGTAGGCAGCAGCATTATAATGTTATCAGTCATAATTTCAATTATTTAAAATGTTAACTAGGACACAACCTTAATTCTCTCATTTGAATGTAGCATATTCTAGGCCAGTGGGTTTTAATTGGGGGTATACATCAGATTTACCTGTGGAGTTTTATAAAAATACAGATATCAAGAAATGATTCCAGACTTACTGAATCTCTCTAACTTGACATTCTCGGTATATTCTTAGTGTAGGCATGGACTATTCTTGGTATACTACATCTATCATATTTCAGGGTTATCGTATACCTCAAGATTTTTTCTTTTTCTTTTTCTTTTTGAGTAGGAATCTCACTCTGTCGCCCAGGCTGGAGTGCAGTGGCACCTCACAGCCACCACAAACTCGACCTGTTGGGCTCAGGTGATTCCTCCACCTCAGCCTGCCTTCCATGTAGCTGGAACCACAGGTGTGCCCCCACCATGCCCTGCTAATTTTTTTGATTTATTGTAGAGAAGAGGTCTCGTCAATTTGCCCAGGCTGGTCTTGAAACCCTGGACTCGGGCAATCCTCTCACCTCCACCTCCCAAAGTGCTGGGATTACAGGTGTGAGTCACAGTACCTGGCTAAGATTTTTTCTGATTTAAAATTATGTTTGGCCAGGTGCGGTGAGACCTTGTCTCTATGATAAATCAAAAAATTAGACAGGTGTGGTAGCATGTGCCTGTAGTTCCAGTTACTTGGAAGACTGAGGCAGAAGGATCGCCTGAGCCCAGCAGGTCAAGGCTGCAGTGGCTGTGAGTGTGCCACTGCACTCTAGCCTGGGCAACAGTGAGACTCTGACTCAAAAAATAATAATAATTGAATTATGTTTAATTATTCTTGTGTTTTTCCATCTTTCTACATCAAATGTAACATTTGCCAACTTTGTTGAAAATAGGCATAATCAATTGTTCTCAAAGGCGTTTTGTATACAGTTTTTAGAATGACTTTATTGTCTTTGCTTTTCATGTCCCAGAAACAATCTAGCTTCTTTATCAGCTGCATTATTCTTATTATGAACTCTCATTAAACCTTTCACATGTGAAAATTTTCAGTAAAAACTAATTTTCAGTGAACGTTTCATCGCATTACAGGTAGTTTTTGGTTTACTCTATTTCTCTGATATAAGCTATAGATCATGTTTGTGTCTTCACTAAGAAAGGACCATCTCAGAACATTGTAAATGACTATAATAGATAATTCAAATTATTGACTCTATAAAAAAAGGAATCTTAAGTGTGGATTTCTGATGGCATCACTCAGACATTGTTTATATCATACCAGTGAGCTAAGTCAGTGTTTCCAGAAATCTTTTTAGTCAGAAAGTAAATGGCTTCATGATACTACTGACACTTATTCCATCAGAGTAAGAACTAATTACATAGGCCTGAATGAACTGATGAGAGAAATATTGTTGAGATTAATTGTTTAGAATAAAGTTGAATTTGTTCAGAATAAAGTTATTTTAATGATTCTTTTTTTTTCTGGATTGTGTAAAAAGACTTTTTTCTTTCTACTTAAGCTTCCTATAACCTATCACATCATAAGACGGTTTTACTGAGATATAATTTACAAACCATATAATTTACTTAGTTAAAGTACACAATTCAATGGTTTTTAGTATATTCACACCATCAACACAATTAGAATATTTTCTTTCTTTTTTTTTGAGTTGGAGTCTCACTCTGTCGCTCAGACTGGAGTGCAGTGGCCGCTCCCGGCCACCGCAGCCTCCACCTGCTGGGCTCCGGCAATCCTTTCGCCTCAGCCTTCCGAGTAGCCGGAACTACAGGCATGTGCTGCCACGCCCAGCTGATTTTTTGATTTATTGTAGAGATGAGGTCTCGCTGCCCAGGCGGGTCTCGAACCCGCGGGTTCAGGCAATCCACTCACCTCAGCCTCCCAAAGGGGCGGGATTACAGGCTGAGCCACTGAGTCCAGCTTACAATTAGAATATTTTCATTGCCCTAAAAATAAATTCTGTAGTCACTAACAGTCATTCCTCCATCAGCCCCAGCCCCTGGCAACCACTTAACTACTTTGAGTTTCTAAGGATTTGCCTATTTTGGACATTTCATGTAAATGGAATCATGTAGTCTTTTGTGACTGACTTCTTTCACTTAGCATCATGTTTTCCAGGTTCATGTTGTAAATGTATCAGTACTTCATTCCTTTTCATTGCTGAATAATATTTCATTGTTGGAATTTGCCACATTTTACTTACTTTTTATCAGACAATGGACACTTTTGTAACTCATAACATTTAAAGTTATATTTGATTGTCTCTAACACATTTCCTCCCACCACCACTATCCACTGAATTCCAAAACTCAGTTTCCTTATTTTTCATGACAATATAGTTATTTGTATAGTTTAATTAAGAATCCTCCCTCTTTTTTATTAGAATATTATTGGAAGAAACAGTTATACAAGCAAGATCTTTTCTGAAGTGTCATATTTGAGAATTCTGCTCATTGAATCAGGTATGACCAGATACTTTTATGGAATAAAATTTGCTTTACTCCTGGAGCTAATGCCCACCAAATCCTTCCAGGAAAATTTGCATGATACCTAGAGGATCCAGCCTTACACAAAATCAGGAATATCACTTCTTGGCAGGCCAGGAACCCTAGTACATTTTGGAGACTTTGAGAAGAAATTATTGATAGTACAAATGAAATTCTGTGCAATGTTTCTTGGGTTTGATTTCCTAGCCTCAGATAGCAAATAATAGAGACTTTTGAATCTGGGTTTATTTATGTAAACTTTCAGCAAAACTGATTTAGAAAAACCTATGTGGTAAATTAACACTTCCTGTATCTGTGTAAATAATCAGGTCAAACCTAATGAGACCGGTTTTATGTTTGGATCGTAAATAATCATTCCCAGAGATTACTTTTATCTCTAAGAGATAGGGAGAGAGTATAAGGAAAAATATAAGACTTTGGAATGGGTTACTGAGGTACAAAAGATGATTTCCTAAAATATAGCATGTTATTGTTTGATTTGTTTGACTCCTCCAAATCTTATGTTGAAATTTAATACCCGGGCTCGGTGGCTCAACCTGTAATCCTGAGCCTTTGGGAGGCTGAGGTGAGTGGATTGCCTGAGCCCGCGGGTTCAAGACCCGCCTGGGCAACTTGGTGAGACCTCATCTCTACAATAAATCAAAAATTAGCTGGGCATGGTAGTGCATGCCTGCAGTTCCAGCTACTTGGAAGGCTGAGACAGAAGGATTGCTGGAGACCAGCAGGTCAAGGCTGCGGTGGCTGGGAGCGGCCACTACCCTCCAGTCTGGGTGACAGAGTGAGACTCCAACTCAAAAAAAAAAAGAAAAGAAATTTGATTTCCAGTGTTGGAGGCGAGTTCTAATAGGAGATATCTGGGTCATGAGAGTGGAACCTTCATAAATGGCTTGGTGCTATCCTTGCAGTAAAGAATGTGTTCTTACAGTGTTAGTTCCTATAAGAGCTAGTTGTTAAAAAGAGTGTGGTACCTCTCCTCTCTCTTTTTGCTTCCATTCTCACCATGTGATCTCTGTGCATGTGCCTCCCCTTCACCTTCTGCCATGAGTGGAAGCAGCCTGAGGCTTTTTACCAGGTGCCCAATCTTCCAGCCAACAGAATAGTGAGCCAAATAAATCCGTTTTTAAAAAATAATTTACGAAGCATCAGGTATTCTTTTGTGGCAACACTAAACAAACTAAGACATGGCACTGGGCATGCTAAATGCTTTTGAAAATGAAAGGCCTCAGAAATAAGCCTCACAATCAACGTTCCTCTAACTTTGTTTCTCCCCCACTCAGCCCAGGGAGGGATTCTCTCTAGAATTTCCTTATCTGACCAAGGAAACTTACCAAAAGAACACAGATACCTTCTATCCCCTTATTATCTATTGCAGAAAAGAAGACTAAAGATTGTAACCACAACTGGATGAACTTTTCCACAAGATAATGCCTACTTCTTGAACTCGTTAAAATTCCAAAGAGATTCCTTATAAGTTCATTTCTGTCTCCTCAGTCCATGTGTTTTTCCTAATAATCACTTACTGTCCTTCAAAAGAATTGTCTACATTTCCCACCTCCTCCATCCCCTACAGAAGAAAGGTATATAAGCTTCTGAACCCCTTTGGTGGGTGGAGTAATCACTGTGATACCTCCCTCCCCTGTATATATTAATAAATATATATGCCTTTTTTTCCTATTAGTTTGCCTTTTGTCACTTGATATTCAGTGAAGTTTCAGAAAGCAAAGAGGATGCTTTTCCTCTTGGCCCCTATAGGGCAAAATAAATGACTGTTCTTTTAAATGGAATGCTGGATCTTCTGTGGATTATCTCATCCTACAGAAGTGTGTGTCTTTGCCTTTGACTGGCTATTCTATGACTGAAAAGACATAAGTTAACTGGTAGAAAACTGGTGGCAGTATAAATACTTCTTGTCCATAGAAATGCAAATTAGCTGTGTCCAGTGAAATGCAATTCATTATTGTCCAATGCTTAGAACATTCTTTGCAAACTCATTTCAACATTACTGTATATAAATTTATGATTCTTTGCCTTCTTCTATGAACTGGTTGTAACATCTTTTCCCTGTTAATTGATGAGTTACATAAAAATATGTGACATCATTTTATACTTGTATTAGAGTCATGATTTTACCTTTTGTGAACATTACCATTTAACTTATCTTAACAAATCAAAATTATCCTTATACCATCTCTATAAGAGAGCAGCCTGAACTGCAGGTGGGACTGGCTATGCTGAAAGGTAAAAAAGAGGTATGGAACATGAGATGAGTTAGAGTGGTTCTCAATGCTGGTGGCTCTCAGTTCTCTTTTGAGTATTTCTAAGAAAGAGCTGGGGGCAAGGGATACATTAAAGGGGTGAAAGAATCCTTTAGTAAAATAATTTATAGTAGGATAAGAGAACTAGAGGGTAAATTATGGAAAGAGTAAACTAATATTTACTCCCTTCCTCCTCCTCCTAGATCTGGGTTCTAGACACAATTCTGGCACCCACTAGCTGTATGACCTTGGATAACTTTCCTAATTTCTCTAGTTTTCTTAAATAATAATACTATCTCCTAGGGTTGTTATGAGAGTTAAAGTTAAACCAAACTGTCATGTAAGATGATCAGACCAGTAGCTTGTAGAGGTGAAAAGGTAATACCTTTTCTCACCCATCATCAATGGTCGTGAAACTTCTATAACAAATGATAGGTTAGCAAGCGAAAAGCACAACAAATTTATCTAACTAAGTTTTGCATGACATAGGAACTTCGGAAATGAAGACCCAAAGACCCATAGAAAATTACCCAGTATAACTGTAATTTTATACTAAGTTTCATAAAAGAAGAGGATGTTTGTGGAGAAACATGACTGGACAAAAAGGAAATAATCAAATGGTAATAAACTAGAGAGAGGACCCAGAAAGGCCTGTCTGTTGAGATCTTTCTTGACCTTTTTGTGCTGCATTCCTTTCCCCTGGGTATAAGGCAGGAACCCTCTGGAATGAGGGTCTTATGAACTTACTTTCAGGGAAGGTAGGTCAGTGAACTTTCTAGGTTTTATGGCTTGCTTTGGGGGAGAGGAGTTCTAGTTTTTATAACCTACCTCAGGAGAGAGAAATTTTTGTATCTATGACATGCTTTGGGAGAGAACTGGAAACAGGAGAAAAGAGTGCAGTAGAAGGTCAGAGAGACCTTGCTTCTGAGGCCCTCCCAATCTCCTTCAGCTCAAAGCACTCAGCATACCAAGGTGTCATACTTTTAGGTATTATTTTCTGAGTCTCAACAGTATGTACTAGATAAATGTCAACTATTGATTGTGGTATTCTTCTTCCTCCTCTTCTTCTCTGAATCCCAGTTTTCCCAACTTTAGGAGAAGGCAACTGGTTAGATCGATGTTACTGAAACTTGAATGTGCTTGAGCTTGGGAAGCTTGTTTAACATGCATTCTTAACCCCCTATACCACGTATTCTCATTTAGGAGGTTTCTATGAGGTACAGATGCCTTAAGAGGCACTCCAGATGATTCTGGTACAACTGATTTGCACAGTGCGCATTAAGGGGAACTCTAAAATTGTTTTCAAGTATGAGTACCTCTGTATTTTCCTTCCACCTTAAATTCTAAGCAAAAAATAGCAGATAAAATGCCAATTTCCTTAAGTGGTAATAGAATCTTCATTATTGAGATTCTGAGAAAAAGAGTAGAAAACCTTAGGAAAAGGAAATGGGTGAGCCACTTCATAAAGTCGTATTAAAGAGAAGAATTAAACATGGAGTTGTAAATACACACAATTTGAAATAATGGGCTTGAATTGAATAATATTTATTGACCATATCATTTGAAATAGGAAGGAAAACCTGAAAGCAGAGATGAGTCTGTCTCCAAGGTGTTTAACACCTATAAGCTGGCTCTTCAAAGTGTGGTGCAGTGACTAGTAAAATCAGCATTACCTGGGAACCTGTTAGAAATGCAAAAATGGAGGCTCCATCCCAGATTCACTGATTCAGAATCTGCATTTTAACAAGTTGTTTAGGTAATTCACATGCACTTTGAAGGTTGAGAAGCACTGATATAGAACATAGGCCAACATACATGAATTAGACAACAATTAAGTGTTAAGTATTGATCATGAGATGTTTATTAATTAGGGAGTACCAGTTGATGAATGCTGGACCACATTAAAATCATGTGGGAAACTTCAACATGTAGACCCAGCTCCAGAGATTATGAATTTCAATAGGAATCCAGAAGAAAATAGTATTTTAAAGGAGCTCCCATGGTAACTATGGTTCATAGCCAGGTTTGGGAGTGGGATATGAAAAGTGGGAGTCCTGAGAAAATGAAGAAATGAAGCAGAGAACTTACCCTTGAAATATGGGTTCAATTTTTGGAGAATGAAGAGTGTGTGTGTGTGTGTGTGTGTGTGTGTGTGTGTGTGTGTGTGTGTATGTGTACAACACTGTAAGACAATGTTATTGTAGCTTTCTTCCAGAGAGTGAGAAATAAAAGTGCAAAATGAAGAAAATATTGTTCCCTGGGGAATTTTGGCAGAATTTTAAAACAATAACATTTCTCTGTTAGAAACAAGGATGAAACGATGCTGCTCGTAATATCTTGGGGGCCAATGTCACGTCTGATTTATGTTTAGAAACAATTTGAATGGATAGAACATTTTTCTTCTCAATTCCCACTTGGGGCTAATATATACAGTCTTTTTCTCACATAAAAACAGTTTTCAACTCTTAGCTCTACACTGAGCAAAAATAATCTAAGTTTGGATTCATTTCAAGAAAATGGAAAACATTTCTGTGCTTTGGCACTATAGTTTAACTTCACTAGGTTCATTAAAAATCAAATGAAATAATGGATGTGATTATAATTTGAAATGTAGGAAATACTATAGAAATGTCAGGTCGTAGTAGGGATCCTTCTGGACTTTCCATGGTTCCTATTCCTTCTGCCTCTTCTGTCCCTTCCTCCTTTAATCTAACTCTGCACACCACCTTGCTATTCACTATGGGTCTCCTGATCAGATCAGATGCCCTTCCTCCCCCCTAAAAACTTTACTGATACTTTTTTTTTTGGTTAACTCTCCACCTTGACTACATGTCCAATGTTTCACCTTATAGTCTTGGGTTCTAAATTATGCATTTATACGTAGGTTTTCTCTGTTATACTTGAAGCTCTTTGAGGCAAGTGATAATTTCTTGTTCATATTTGAATATTTAGTACTGGAGGTTTACTTCCCATATGTTAGTGTAAAGGAAGAAAAAATAATTTTCTCTTCTCTTTTTTCTGAGTTTTTAGTTAGGATGAACCTCGAGCAAAAGGCAGATTATTAGGAAAAAAATCAAACAGAATTTAAGAGCATGAATACCTCATGTGTACGGGGGATATACCCAGGGAAAATGAGTAATTCTTCAAGAAATTGCTTTGCATTCAAGCTTAAATATCATCTTCAGCTGAAACAAAGAGAGGATGGTGGGAGGCCATTCTAGAGTAAATGGTTAGAAAACAGCGTGGTAAACAAGGGTAAGATTTGTTGTGCAGAAGTTTAATATAAAGACATAAAAGGAATTCTAAGGGATAACTTAGGGCTGAGAAAAAGAGGGTAATAAAGGGCGAAAAAACTTGGAAGAAAGCCTGTTCCCCAAAGGGGGGTATAGATCTCATTGGAGAGAGTGTGGCCACAGTCCATAGTGGAGAAGTTTGCTGAGTTGCCCTGACCAGAACTGAACTGGTCCACAGTCACAGTCACTGAGGCTGATGGGCAGGAGCACAGAGGGAGTCAGGATATCTGGAGTCCACTCACTGGCAAGGTGGTACACAGCCTGTAACGCATAGTGTCTGTGTTGGAGGACTGTAGAAAGCAATTGCTGAAGCACAAGGGAGCCAAGACTCTTGGGTGGATGTGCAGAGAGATCTGGAGTACCACTGCCAGTATGAGGCCTGAAGTTCACCCGAGCCCACATTAGGAAGGCCATGTCATGTCATGGAGGTTACTGGGTCTGAGCCAGGCTGTGGGATCTTTGAATGATGGTGCACTCTCAGCACATAGCTAGGACAGAGCACCACTAGATGTCCCTACACACATGCACCATGCAGTAGAAGCAAGACAAAGCAAAGCTCAGTGCATAGGAACCAGGAAAAGAAGGTCCCTTCCTCTTGTAATGTCCAAGGACATGTTTACCATAAAGGACAAATGATTAAAGAGTTCAGGTTACTATTGCAGAGCAGGTACTAAAGGGTACATTTGGAGCTGAGCAATAAATTGGAACTGGCATGCACTGTGAGTTTCCACCAACTCTTTTGAGCTGCTACTATCCATGAAAAAAGTATGGCCCAAAGAGTCACTGCTTCTTCAGACTGAGTCCTACAGTGTGGAGCAGACATGAACCTTATGTAGTGTCAGGCCTAGCCCAGCTGAGATCATTGAAATGACAGCCAACTTGTAGCAAGTTATTAAGATTTTTGAAGCTATTTGTCATAAAGAAAAAAACTGACGAATACATCCTGTTTTCCTCCATATCCCTCGTGCCAGTGCCACTCAATATGTATTTTTGGTTAAATTGCTATTCAGATTTTGGACCATTTTCTGATTTGTCTGAAGGTTTAGCCCACATGTTGTCTAATTGACTAGAAACTGAGTCACCATTGCAGGTATACAGCAGAACAGAAATAAAATCATGAAGAAACGTACTGGATTTCAAATCGACTCTTTAAAGAAAAAAAAAAAAAAACACCTCTTCTGATGGAAAATTCAAACCCAGGAAATGTTTTTTTAGCTTTTTGAATCCATGTAGCTCATTCAGTGTGGAGCCTTTCTATGATGCAGTGAGGCCATTAGGTCCGGCTTCATCATCTAAATTGGTACCTTTCTGATGTGGCTTTGGGGGGAACAAGGTGAAAACTAATCAAAAGAAGATTGCCTTGTATGTGAACCAACTATTTATTGCTCAAAGGGTGAATTTATGAAGAGAGAAAACAGATAATCAAAACATGGCCTCTCCTTGTAGGACTGAAACTATCATAAGTTAATTTTATGTTCCAATCTTTTTCTCCTGTTTGGGGTCACAGCACAACATCACAGCCTCATATATAACTAACGGTGAAGAACTCTGTCCTTTCCTGCATTAATTATTATGCTGATATTACTTGCATTACACCACAGAGAACCATCAACAGGCATGATGAGCGCGTTCTTCAGTCAACTGAAATTATTTTCTTTAAAAATATATTCCCTTTCAAAGATGACTGACAAAAATTGTGGCATGATATCTCAAATTATTATTGATTTGGCCACACCTGCTGGTCATTGCCACCAATGTACTCAAGAGCTTTTTACTGCTTTTCATGGTGCATATATTAGAGCTGCCCTCTGTAGAGTTTGTTATCAACTCTACGTCTGCCCTGAAACCCCACACTCCAAATAAGCTATTCTTTGTCTGTTGTCACTATGGGCTTCATGCTGCTGCTGTTGCTGCTGCTACATCTGCTTCGAAGTCATCAACACTCTGTCACATAGGGGTTTTGATTTCATTTTTCATCGTGGATTTTCCTGAATAAACACACAATAAACTCTCCCTATGTTAGTGGCATAGTCATTTTTTCCCCCCAAGTATGTTCATTAAAAGACTTTCAAAATAAAATTGTACATTATGTTAGTATTTGATTAGGGTCACAACCTCTCCATATTTTATATATTTAAAGTTTCTCCTTTCTTTAATAGTCATCTAAAGAATCTAGAATTGGCGCCATTTCGTGGATGCCGGTTAGGAGAGAGCATCAGTCGCACTTTTTACCCTAGATCTAGAAAGGCATCATGATTCCTGTCCATTGGCTTGCAAAGTTTA
Organism: Carlito syrichta; assembly: GCF_000164805.1. Taxonomy (NCBI): domain Eukaryota; kingdom Metazoa; phylum Chordata; class Mammalia; order Primates; family Tarsiidae; genus Carlito; species Carlito syrichta. Next base: position 83,749 of record NW_007084848.1, read on the forward strand.
TGTAGGAAACAATGGCAACAAGACTGAATTGGAATGGGCTTTTGGCTGTCATAGACCTCTCCGAAGTGTTTGGTTGCTAGAAACCCTCCAAGCTTGGCTTTTGTTGAACTTGGAGATCTCTGAAATGCAGCTTATGCTGTCCGAGAGCTAGATGGAAGAACATTATGTGGCTGCTGTGTAAGAGCGGAGCTGTCAGATGGTGAGAAAAGTAGAAATCGTGGCCCACCTCCCTCTAGGGGTCGTTGTCCTCAGGATGAGTCATAGAAGGAGTCCACCTCGTTGCAGATCTCCAAGAAGGAGAAGCTTCTCTCGCAGCTGAAACTGGTCCCTTTCTAGAGATGGGAGAAAAGATAGATCACTGACTCAGGAGAGAAATCATAAGCCCTGCCGATCCTTCTCTAGGTCTCATAGCATATCTAGGTCAAACGAAAGGAAATAGAAGACCAGTTTGCAAGAGAAGTGGTGTACAGGAAAGAACTTCATTTGACAGGAGTATACAAAATATTCAAGTTTTGTTTGAGACTTCATAAGTATGGTACATTTTTAAGATGTTTTAGCTGTTCAGATTTGTTTGTCTCTTGGAACAGTGACACACAAACTCTATTGTTTGAAATGGGTCATATGAGGCATGTGATACCAAGAATTGTTACTTTACAATGTTCCCTTAAGCAAAAATGGATTTGTATTGAACTTTGGTTATGCATAGACTGATAATTAACCTCTAAATTCTGCCCAGCTGAAGTGTGATGTTTTTTAATTTAGAAACAAAACTTGCAACAACTGAACTAAAATTTACTTTATTTCCATAGCTGGGATGTAGTATGCAGCTGAACAAGCAGTCTTTAAAAGTTGCTGTGAAACACAAGCCAACAGGTTAATATAAAAGCTGCATTATTAAACTAAATGAGAGGTTTCTGAAAAACCCAACTAGTTTTTACCCTGGGCAGAGGTTGTTGAATTGGTATAGAATCTGATAAATTTGAAGAAAGTTTACCTTTGCATTGAGTCATAAGCTCCTGTTTGATCGTTGTATATAAATACATGGCTGTCTGTAATATTCTTTATTTGGAAATTTGAGATATCAAAATACCAGTGTCCTGTCAGTTTAAGGGTACACTGTAGAGCTGAACTTTGTTACTGTGCAAGATTTTTTTTTCAATGCTGTCATGTCTAATATATTTTGTTAGAATCATTAGAACTAAAGTTTTGGTTACAAATTGTTGTTTAACTTGAAAGCCTATTTTTCCTTGCAAACTCAAATCTGTGAGCTTGGTACCAAGTCCAGGTATAAACGTTCCTATTGGAAGGTATACTTATATTTTCTTGTAAAGTGCTTTTGAAGTCATAAAATAATTAACGTAATTGTGTAATAGTCAGTTGAACCCACTGTTACTATTGTTCTTATCCCATGGGAGGCAGTTAGTTACATAATTCTTATTTTATAAGAAACACAACCGAGAGGCACTATGTGTTAGGGTATGGATAGGGTGAAGGTGAATGGATGGATAGGGAGAGGCGCAGGGCGGCACAGCACTGCTGGAGCCGGCAAGCTGGAGGTACGCGCTGGCAACCCAGAGATTTGAGCAATCGCAAAGAATTGCAACACACAGAGGTGAAAGAAGATAAGATTTATTTAAGAAATCTTCACCCTCCACAGACAGGGAGTGGGCCTACACTCTAGGTGAGTGTGGCCCCGTAGCCCCCTGAGTCCTGGCTTAAATCCTTTCCTTGGAGATGTTGCACTCAGGTAGATGTAACTGCCGAGACTTCCTTATCGACCACCTGTGGATGTCTTGGAGATCCTGTGACACAGAGACCCATTAATGTCTGTCCATATTATTATAGCCCCTAGAGAAGGGCATGACAAGGATTCTAAATCTCCTGTATCTTCCTGAACAGCATTCCTTAGAGCTGATGGAGGGTGCACTCCCCCTTATCTCCTAGGCATTCCAGTGGGTAGCTTTGGGGGATCCTTGACTTCCCTGTAGATAAGACCCATTCTACTGGGAGATTGAATTCCCACCTGCTCCCCCTCTGAGCGGTCATAACTTTTGTCTGAAAAGACAAAGTCAGCAAAGTGAATTTTATCTAAAGTATACATTTCTCCAAAAGCATAGATTCTAATTTCTCATCATTGTATTAAGATTTAGGAAGAAAAGTAAAAAAAAATGCATTTCCCGCTCTCAGCCTGTCCTTTCATTCCCCACTCCTGCTCTTGGAAATATTCTTATGATCTTGGGAGACGGGGCAAAGATCAGTCTTCTGTAACTACTTGCTGCTGAAATGGGCTGTAGAGATGCCCCAACCTATCTATTTCCAAGGGCATGAGTAGGAAATGGCAGGACCTTAACCTAATACTATTTGGGTCTAATGAAACATCATGCGAGAGCACAGGCAAAAATTATTAAGCAAACCATGATGAAAAAGGTCATTGCCCTGGAGACAATGCTAGAAAAATGAAAGTAGTCTCATAAATTATATGTATGTTTAGTCAAAGCTTCTAATTCATTAATGTAAGCTGAAATATTCCTTTGTAAATCTTTTATAGTTGTACAACACATACTTCCCACTATGCCACATAAACCTCCCATTTTTGCTAATAAGTAATTTAAAGCCATTCTGTTTGCTATGGTGTATTGTCGAATTTCCCCTTCTTCTTGATTAAGTAAATCTATAGCCTGGGCCATGTATTCTGTAATATAATGATCTCTACACATTAGTGCCTCTAAATCAGAAAAATGTAATTGTATATAGCTACACCAGCTACCTGAGACCCCACCATGGGTATCCATGCTGTTCCCACAATGGCCTGCGAAAAATCTTGGGACCATAGTTGTATGTCTCCGCAATTTGTGGGCATATCTCTCTGTTGCCGACCATGAGGTTTGATTTTTAAATTTGGATATGAGGTCACGTAAAAGTCCTGTTGTTCCACAGGGTAGCCAATTTGTTGCTACAAGTTGGTTATTAAAGGTAGCTAGAATGACAGTGCCATTTATAAAATGCATAGTTTGGTTTTGAAGACTGTATAATTTCCCAAATGATTAGTGCCATTTGTTCTCTAGGGGAATTGAATGTCTGCCATAGTGGGAGTACATTGGTTTGTGGCTTTTGCATATAATGAAGTCATTAGTATAACAGATTTGCGCCTGGCATAAGTATTAACCTTAAAATACCAAGGATTTTTTGGAGGGCCTGTTTGTATCCAGTGATATGTAAGGAAGGTATTATATAGAGTGACCCAGGTATCTTGGAATGCTGCCACACTAGGTTGTTGGTCGTGGCAGAATTCGTCGGAATTCTGATGGAAACCAAGGAGGAGGCCTGGCAATAAAGAATCAGTAAAAATAACTGGTGTGGTTGTTTTGGTGGGTTGTGTAGTTACAGGCAGGCACATAGAATGATGATACTCATTCTCATCGCATGTGTTGTACAACCAAAATACCGCCCCACCCATATCCTCTTTGGGAGACTAAGTCTTCTGGGTTCTGACAGCTTCATTCTGTCTTTCAGAGTTCCCTATTAAAATGTACATAATCCTAGAAAAAGAATCATTTTGTGTCATTTCAGATGTTATTAGTGAATATTCAGATTTACCTTGAGAGAAGGGCTTCCTTGATGTGTTTTTGTGATAGAGGAAGGAATCCAGGAGAAAAGAGTCCTGGAATAAGATGCATCTCTTCAAATCAAGCTCCTTAAACCATGCTTGCGACTGAGCTGGATTTAAAACCTTGTTGCTTTACAGAGGCAGTGTTCTTAACCTCATCAGAAGGAAACACAATCATACTGAATATTTGTATTTCAATTACGCAAAAGTTTGGGTAGACTCCCTGGATTTCCTGCACAATCTCATTTTGCCACTACTAACAATCCCACAAAAAAGGGAAGGGGAAACACTGAAACTGAAACTTGAGTGAACTAATCTGAGTGCATTCTTGATTTTACTTTCAATCTACATACCTTATCAGTTCCAACATGTACTCCCTCTTCCCCATTTAACATTTCTGAAATCAAGATATTTCTACTGGTTGGTAATGTCTTATAGTCATTGGCAGTTAGGTGGTCATTGCCACGTAATTACTGCATGAATGGGCACCAGCTTAATTGTACACAGTGTTCCTGTTATCATGTTATCATTTCAATTGACTTATATGCACTGTTATTAGTTCACATACATTTAACTGGCATTTAAATTTACATTTAACTGGCATTTAAAGTATCTTCCACGGATTATTCTATGATTTAGTACTAAGATGTTGTGAATGCAGAGAGGCAGAAAAACAAACGGCAGGGTGTAAATTTAATATTATGGAAACAAATATCTGTCATTGAAGGAATGATGATAATTTTACATTTTCTTTTTTTTTTTTTGAGTTGGGGTCTCACTCCTTCTCCCAGGCTGGAGTGCAGTGGCATGAACGCTCATGGCCACCCCAGCATCGACCTCCTGGGCTCCAGCAATCCTTCCACCTCAGCCTTCCAAGTAGCTGGAACTACAGATGTGTGCTACCATGCCCAGCTATTTTTTATTTTATTGTAGAGAGAAGGGGTTGCCAAGTTGACCAGGCTGGTCTCGAACCCGTGGGCTCAAGCAATCCACTTGTTTCAGTCTCCCAAAGTGCTGGGATTACAGGCTGAGCCACTGAGCCTGGCCAATTTTACATTTTCAATGCAATAACCAAGTGCTTTATGGGATCTGGAAAGCAGGATATTCACAGGTTGATGCAACTCTGCTGTATTTTGTCATTTGTGTTTATGCAAAAGTTTTACCTATACCTCACCAGGCAAGAACGTGCCAGCATCAGCACTTGCAGAATGAGTATTAGCAGCTTGGAAGAAAATCTTAGGAACAATAGTGGAGCACCATCTTAAGAAATGCTGTGTTACCAGCGCTCTCAATAGCACAGAGGACAAGAGCATATGTATCCTATGGTATGACAGAGATGTAAAAACAAAACATGGGCATGAAAATTCTGTAATAAAAATGATTAAAAAGAGTTGGACAATAAATTTGAAAAATCCCTGGAAATTAAATGAATTTATCGATATATGCATAATAGTGAAATATGATTAAAGTCTATTTAAATAAGTCTAAATTTATTTTTAAAATTACATAATAAAATGAGTAATTAGGAAGCATTATGTCATAATTTGAGTCTTTTTTCTTTCTTAGTGTTACATATATAATGGTGCATCTTATAATTGATGACATCTTAGATTTGATGTTAATTAGTAGCAAAGCCTTGAAAAATCCAGATCTTCTGACTGTCAAACACCTCACACAGTGTCCATCACATAAAATGTACTCAGTAAACAGAAAAGTTGCAGAAGAAGAAAGAAGAAGAGGAATGATAATGATTATAAAATCTACTTGGGGTGAATTCACAGAGAAGAAAGTCATCCCTTGAGTAGATTTTCAAGTTACTTTGACATTTACAACTCAAAATTGACCCATTTTACCTAGTGTCTGAATTTCTGCTGAAAAATTATCAGAGGCATGAACTTGAATTAGCTTGATGTTGCTTAAAGGATAGATAATTACCTATGATGATTTTTTTATCATACATGTGAAAACTCAACACAGGCCAAATATAGTCATGGAGTTAATCTTTTAATTAGTTTGGTTGTTGTTAAGCAGCAGCAAATCAGATTAAGTGTGGAGGGCAAAGTCTTGGAGGACAAGAAGCAAGTCAGAGGCTATAAGGCCATCAGAGACTATGAGGCACATCCTGCTGGCACTTCTCTAGTTTGGGTCCCACTTTGGGTCATGAACAAATGCACTAAGCATCACGGGTTTTGTGAGATTCAAATACTGTTGACCCTTAAACAAAATGGCCCACAGATATATGAAAAAATGCTCACCATCACTAATTATCAGATAAATGAAAATCAAAATTACAATGAGAGATCTCACCCTAGTTAAAATGGTTTGTATCAAAAAGACAGGCAATAACAGATGCTAGGAAGGATATGGAAAAAGAGGAACCCTTGTACACTGTTGGTGGAAATGTAAATTAGTACAACCACTATGAAAAACAGTATGGAAGTTCCTCAAAAAAACTACAAATAGAACTACCGGCCAGGCTCGGTGGCTTAGCCTGTAATCCTGCACTTTGGGAGGCCAAGGCGAGTGGATTGTCTGAGCCTGCATGTTCGAGACCAGCCTGGGCAGCTTGGCGAGACCTCATCTCTACAATAAATCAAAAAAATTAGCTGGGCGTGGTAGTGCGCGCCTGTAATTCCAGCTACTTGGAAGACTGAGGTGGAAGGATCACCGGGCCCAGGAGGTCGAGGCTGCGGTGGCCGGGAGCGTGCCCTTGCACTCCAGTCTGGGCGACAGATTGAGACTCCAACTCAAAAAAAAAAAACACAAAAAAAAAACCCGACCATGTGACCCAACAATTCCACTTATTTTGGTATATATCCAAAAGAAAGGCAACTATTATATCAAAAAGATATCTGTACTCTCGTTTATTCCAACACTATTCACAATAGTCAAAATATGGAATCAACCTAAGTGACCATCAACAGATGAATGGATAAATTGACCCGCCTGGGCAACTTGGCGAGACCTCATCTCTACAATAAATCAAAAAATCAGCCGGGTGTGGTAGCGCATGCCTGTAATTCCGGCTACTTGGAAGGCTGAGGCGGAAGGATCGCCGGAGCCCAGTGGGTCGAGGCTGCGGTGGCCGGTAGCGGCCACTGCACTCCATTCCGGACGACAGAGTGAGACTCCAACTCAAAAAAAAAAAAAAAAAAAGAAAACGTGGTAAATATACATAATTAAATATTATTTGACCATAAAAAAGAATGAAATCCTGTCATTTGTAGCAACATGGATGGATCTGGACACCATTATGTTAAGGGAAACAAGTCAAGTACAGAAAAACAAATATCACATGTTCTTCCTCACACGTGGAAGCTAAAAAAGTGAATCTCATGAAGAAAGAAAGCAAATGGTGGTTACCAGAGGCCAGGAAAGGCAGAGAAAAGAGGAGAAGGTGAGGGAAAAAAGAATATAAATGTATTTATTACCACTGAATGGTACAGTTAAAATGATAAAGATGGTAAGTTATATATGTATATTTTACCTCAATCAAAAATAAATTTTAAAATTTGAAAAAAACCCAAATACAAATGGACCTTAAACAACATGGGTTTGAACTGCATGAGTTTACTTATGAGTGGATTTTTTTTTCAATAACAGTTACATCAAGTATACCTGATTCTCCCAGCTCCCCTTCCACCTCCTCCATCTCTTCTGCCTCTACCACCCCTGAGATAGCAAGACCAATTCCTGCTTTTCCTCTCCCTCCTTCTCCTCCTCAGCCTGCCCAACATGGAGTTGATGAGGATGAAGTTCTTTACGATGACTCAATCCCACTTAATGAAGAATAAATATATTTTCTCTTCTTTATGATTTTCTTAATAACATTTTGTTTTCTCCAGTTTATTTTATTGTAACAAAAGAGTATATAATGCATATGACATACAACATATATGTTTATACTGCTTATGTTAATGGTAAGACTGACAGTCAACAGTAGGCTATTAGTAGTTACATTTTTAGGGAGTCAAGTGTAGACATGAATTTTCTACTGCATAGGGAATTGGCACCCCAACCCCCTTGTTGTTCAAGGGTCAAATGAATTGGAGCATTTCAAGATAACAAGTGCCAAAATAGAGAGGCAGAAGCCAGAAACTCACTCTTGCAGAGGATATGATAGAAAAAGAAATTGTACTATACCTTAGATTCAAGGGATTCCAGGGAATAATTGGGCATATATCTGAAGTCTAATGAGGTTGTTATTCTTTCCAAATGAAAAAGAAGGGCATTAACTGTGCAATTACTACTGACCAGATGCTTTATCTACATCATCTCACTTGAGCACCTATAACAATCTTGTGGGCACAGTGATTCAAGCTTGTATTCCCAGCACTTTGGGAGGCCAAGGTGAGAGGATTGCCTGAGTCCATGGGTTTGAGACCAGCCCAGGCAACTTGGCGAGACCTCATCTCTACAGTAAATCAAAAATTAGCAGGGGTGTGGTAGCACGTGCTTGTAATTCCAGGTACTTGAATTTCTCTGGAACCAAAGCCCAGCAGGTCGATGCTGGGATGGCCATCAGCATGCCACTGCTCTCCAGCCTGGGCGACAGAGTGAGACCTCAACTCAAAAAAAACCCAAAAAACTTGCAAATCATGTATTTGAGGATGACAGAAACTGAGATTCAAAGCGATGAAGCAAGTTGCCTTTGATGTCACAGCATGAGCAACAGAGATGAGCTGGTATTTGAAAACCTTGCTGGACCTCAAAACCTATGCTCACTACTCAACACGTTTTCTTCTCAAACAGAGAAAAAGACACATATGGGATGTTATGTCAGGAAACACAGAAATGAAGAGTATAAAGGTGGACAACAGAGGAACCCAAGGGCAATTTTATGATACAAATACATGATTTTATTGCTGATGAGAAGCTTAAACCTTCCAAGGAGCTGACTTGGATGACCTTACTCACCGATATCTTCATAGTACTTCTGTTTTTCACCACATCTATTACATACTACTTTTTACTGGATTTCTCTGGAACTAAAAAGAGCTTTTTAATTACTTAGGTGTGGACCAGTACTTCAATATAAGTTTGGAAAATTACATCTTATGATGTTCTCATGTGAGTTTTTCCTCCTTGTTTTCTCTCAGTGGAGCAGATGATAAGAGCATAGCAGACATAGCAAAGTACCATTGATCTTGATCTGAATAAGTCTCGGTTGAACTTATACTAGGACCCATGACTTCAAAAGATCTTTGGAATAAACAGAGTCAGATAAAACCAATTTATTCTTGACCAAAGTAGAGCCAACATGTGCATATATGGCACAGTCACCTGAGGGTCAAGAAAGACCTCTTTGATCTGGGTTCTGAGGCTGGAAGACAAGAGAGCCACACTCTGTTGAGAATGTCCAGAAATGGAGCAAGAGGACTGACAGGACTCAAGTGAGTGGCATCGCATACCCTTCCAACTGGTTTTGACAGAAGGGCTATGCTCATCTTACACAGGGTGGTCCAGGATTTCATTTAGAAAGAGAATGACTAATGTTCTATGATATTTCAGTGAGATTATTTAAATTTAGGAAAGTTATAACAATCTAAAGAATTAATAGTTATTTTGCTCATGTTTTACATGTTTGTAATAGAAAAAGCCTGCTTACCTACTTTCCCCTCTAGAACACAAGCTCCTTGATGTCAAGGAATTTATCTCATTCATTGTTTGATCTCCTGGACCTTGAACATTGCCTGATATACAGTGGATGCATAATAAGTGTATGTTGAATGTGTAAATGAATGAGCAAGCTATTATTCTCCCTGATAAATTTTCATTCTCTTAATTTATAAGGTGGTGCGACTAGCCATCAAAGTCTTTGAAATCGAATGCAAATTTTTGTTTTTCATGACTCACTATACTGAATAAGTAAGAAAGATGTGTACTTTCCCCCATATACGTACACACACGTTTGCCCACACTGACAAAGAACATAGATAACTCATTCTATTGGAGGGAAAAATCAATCAAGAGTGTTTGTTTGCACTTCGAACATCACCAGGAACAAGATTGTTGCTGTGCATTTACTGATGAAATTTTTAAGGGGCAGCTGTAGTTAATTCGAGTCTGTGCTTCCAGATCACAGAAATCTGTATTCACTTTAGAGACAGCAACTCTGTTTCTGTTTGTTTTACTCTAACACCCAAGCTTTACTTGCTCCAATGTCATTTTAATATTGTTTCCTTGCCAAAGTCAGCAGTGAAAACCAGCTGGTGTTGAGAGCAAAGATTAATCACAGGCATAGCTTTCATTTTGGTGGAGGTGAGCATGGCTACTATTGACTCTGCAGGCATCTGCAGTAGAGCAAAAAACACTGGTTTAAGCATTGGGAGCATATTATCTATCTGTTACCTAACAAATTGCCCCAAAATCTAGCAACTTAATACAAAAAAATATATTCTCACGATTTCTGTGAGTCGGGAATATGGGCAAGGTTTAGCTAGTTCTTCTGGCTCAAGGTCTCTCACAGAATCACAAACAAGGCAATGGCTTGGACTGCAGTTACCTTAGGGCTTGATGGTTTCTAACTCACTCACATGGTTGTTGGCAGGATTCAGTACTTCATGGGGTGTTGGACTGAGGGCCTCAGTTCCTCCCTGGCTATCGACCAGAGGCAGTCCTCAGTTTCTTGCCACATGGGCCTCTCCATAGGGAAACTTACAACATGGCAGCTGGTTTCATCAAAGTGAGCAAGCAAAAAGAGCCAGAGAGCCAGAGAGAGAGAGAGAGAGAGAGAGAGAGAGAGAGAGAGAGAGAGAGAGAGAGAGAGAAAGCAAGATGGCAGTCACAATCCTCTGAAACCTAATCACTGAAGTTGACATCGTATAGCTTTTGCCATGTTCTACTCATTAAGAGTAAGTCACTGTGTTCAGCCCACATTCAAGGAGAGGGAATGAATAGTAGGAAGCAGAGATGCTTAGAAACCATTTTAGAAGTTGCCAGCATAGCAGACTTAGATTTCAGTCAAGTGACAATAATTAGCAGTGTGATACTGGCTGTTATTTTGCTGTTAAGCCCTCAGTTTCTTATTTGAAAAATGAGGGAATTGGACTGAATTGTCATTCATAATGTTCACAAGATGTTAGTGCATCCTACTTTTAGGACTGATTTGTTGGATCTAAGTACAATAGGGCATTAAATATTCTTTATTATGTTGATTAAACCTTTTGGTTTCTTTTAAAATTTTTTTTATTTTAAAGATGTGAGGTACAATTCAGGGTTAGTTATACAAATGGTCATTGTAGAGGTAAAGTTTGGGCCTCACTTTGGTCCCCACATCACCTGGTTTGAGATCAGGTACCCTTACTGATGAAGTGTGCCTCCCCTCTCCCTCCCCTGGCAGTTACCCACTACTGCTAATCCCTTTCTTATAGTATTATGATAATTGTTCAGGTTCCACTTATGAGTGAGAACATGTGGTACTCAGTTCTTTGTTTCTGTGATAGATTACTGAATATTACAGACTCTGAATCCTTTTGGTTTCAAAAGTTAGATCTTTCTTTTTTTTAACTTATAAATTTTTTATTTTAAAGATGGGGGTTACAATTCAGGGTTAGGTATACAAATGTTCATTATGCAGGTACCCTTGTTGATGAGGTGTGTCCCCCAGGATCTTTGTCAAGTTACAACAAGGAACATGGCCATCTATAGTTAGGATACAGGTGGTCTGAATGGAAATGGGAGGTAAAAGTTGATTCTGGGGATTTACTTCTTTCAATATCTCTGAGGGGGTCTCCATCATGGCATTTTTGCATTGCTTTGAAAATCTACTCCATTTTTCCTCTGCCTTCTGACTAGCTTCCCTTGACACATGTCTTTGACTTACTCAGTTCTGCTTTCTCACTATTTTAATTTGCCATGGTCCCTCATGACCTTCTGACATTTCCTATATGCATTCTTTCACTAATGCACTCCATATCTCCCAGTGTACATTCTTGAGAAAGACAATCTCATTGTCCCAGATCATATTTTCATGTCAGGCTTTTTGGACAGTGTGGAGGGTGAAGATAGGTTGATTGTATATCTTTCCTTTAATGTTTTGAATACCTTACAAGTGAAAGAACAAATCGAAGGACAACATCTGGTGAGTCCAAAATGCTTCCACATCCATCTTAGCCTTTTCCTTTTTCTTATTGATAAAAAATAATGCACAATGACATGAAAATCTAGAGTTGGGTACAAATACATGATCTGGATCCTAGACTCTACAGTAAAGATAAGAATCTGAACAATAAAAAAATTAACTCAACTGTTTTGAGTGATTTGTTCTATTGATAAATTTTGGAAATTATGACTTTCTGCCTCCCCCCACCCATACCCCACCCTGAAGTATAGTGAGCAGAGAATTATCTGAATAACATTGTGAGAAGATTTCAATTGATTTCAAATGTTTTGATTGATTTCAGCTAAATTGAAACTTTTGTTAAGTCCCCTTGTCTTCCCAGCTTAGAGTGGAAGTTACAACAAAAAATGCATGTCACTGAGAACATACTCTGGAGTAAGAATCGAGAGCTCCTCTACACACACACACACACACACACACACACACACACACACACACAAACACACACACACACACACAAAGTCTTCTCTCCAATTAGGAATCAATCTGTTTTATATTTTCCTACTTTTGTTGAAAATGGAAGTCTAGCCTACAATGTAATTTCAATGATGTACTACCCTCGTAATTAAATGAAGATTCATTGATCCTCTTTTCATCCTTGCTTGTTGATGTTTATTTTCTTTTTAAAATCCCATCAGGCTTCATTTCTTTTAGAAAATCTTTTGCAACTTGATTTCTTAGTTGGACTGGTAATCAATTATATACTTTGGGAGTCCAAAGACAGTTGAGTATTTTTAAATTCAGTCTCTTCATTTTACAACGGAAAAAAACTGAAACTAAGAAAAACTAAGTGGCTTGCTTAGCATCATGAAGCTAGTTTGTGGAAGAGCTACAACTGAAGTCCGTGTTTCCTCATTCTAGATTTAAAGACCTTTATACCTTAGTCAGTCAATGAACAAGGTATTATTGAGCATCTTTTCTCTTCTCAATTTTGGGTTAGAACTTGTTATGAAGCTAAGACATAGCAAGAAAAATTAGAAATTTTTTTAAACCAAAAGTTTTCCTCAAATATGCGGGGCTTAGCTCTCCCACTATGGTAGTCATGGGCATTCACTGATCAAATGTCCAAAGTTCTACTATGGTTCTTCAGCCACATTCACATATGTCCTCTTGCTACTGTTGGGGCTCAGAGAATGAGATCCTAAAGTATGGTGCTTTGGCATACTGAGCACTATGAATCAAGAGAATTGGAAGGTCTTAGAAGCTGCCTCAGAACCAAGGACTTTCTAACTTTCTCTTGTTCTTTCTCCTTTCTCCTCTTTCCAAGTGCAGGAAGCAACTCTCTCTGGAATTTCCTTATCTGACTACGGAGAAATCTTTTTAACAGAAATGCAATTGTCTTAAGATTCCCCTCCCTAGGAATCTTATTAAATAACCAGAAAAGATAGATACTTAGTCATCACCTCACCCAAAAAAAGACTTTTCAGCCAGGCTCGGTGGCTCAGCCTGTAATCCTGCGCCTTTGGGAGGCTGAGGTGAGTGGATCGCCTGAGCCCGCGGGTTTGAGACCTGCCTGGGCGGCGAGACCTCATCTCTACAATAAATAAAAAAATCAGCCGGGCATGGTAGCGCATGCCTGTAATTCCGGCTACTTGGAAGACTGAGGCGGAGGGATTGCCGGAGCCCAGCAGGTCAAGGCTGCGGCGGCCGAAAGCGGCCACTGCACTCCAGTCTGGGCGACAGAGTGAGACTCCAACTCAAAAAAAAAAAAAAAAAAAGACTTTTCATCTATTCTTCTGAGGGCAGTTCCAAGAGGTTATCTGAGACACTATCTACATAAGAAGACAACTTTCATTCACAGTGCAATTTCACCCATTGCCTTCCAGTAACTTGCCAATCTCATTCCGTTTCTTAAGAAAATAATTTCAAAGAAAATGTTTGCCTTCCAGATTCATTTATTTCACCTAAAAATTATTAGCTGTCTCTCTAAAATTACCTACAGCCCCCCACTTTCCTCTCCCCTATGGAGAGGGTATTTAAGTTTTAAGTATCTGATACCTTTTGAGTCTCATATTTGTGGGACTCCTTTGTCCATATGCATGCTGATAAATTTATATACCTTTTTCCTGTCAACCTATCAGAGGGAAAATTTGAACTTCCCTATATTACTTAAGCTAGTTCACCTTATCCTATTGCTTCCTCATCTTCTTCTCAAGGCAGTCTAGACTCCTTGCTCCTAAATGCAATATGTTTTATATCCATTTACACCTCTACTCACACTGCTTCCCTTCTCTCCTTTCCACTTATCAAAGACATTTATGGTGCATCTCAGGATCATTGGTTTCCTTGTAGCATCTTTCATCTACTGTAGTCTGCAGTGATTTCCTTTTGCTTAGAGCTCCCTTAGCAAGTAAAATGTTCCTTTTAACCATGCCTTATACTGCTCTCTAATGGTATATAGGTATAAGCTCTATCTCTAACCAGACAAGAGGTTCGAGGGTAACAATAATGGGAATAGCTTCTATTGTGACCCTCATGACTCCTGTCACAAAAAGTTGAATTTGTTAATAATTAGAAGACCCCTATAAGATTTAGACTGAGGTGACAGAACAGCTAAGATGACAGAGTGAATTCGTCCTATGTTATAGGACAGGCTAAGTAAGAAATTGGGTTTATGAAACATCATTCATTTCTTTCTTCATTCATTAATTCATTCTTTAATTTATTAATTGATGTTCTGTTATATTCTAGGTACTGATCTAACTCTGTGGATAAAGGTTGTCAAAGACTTGACAACATGACTCTTACCCTCTTGATGCTTGCAATTGCACCAGAAAAAATAAATCCATATAATTTTGGGTGGATAATATTTCTACATATTCACTTACAAGATTTTTCTATTTTAATTCTCATTTTTTTCTTCCTAATCAATCAGATAGGCAGTTGTGTGTTTATTTTTTGGGGAGGGGGTGATGTATATGAAAAGGGTTGAAAAACATAAGTAGTCCACACATTTTTTCTGGCTTTAATTATCCAAAAGCTCAACATTTTATGGTTTTCATAATATCCCGAGGATATCCTAGTGGTTATCAAAGAAGGTAAAAAAGAGTCATGGGTTCTCAGTTATAACCAGAGCTTTGAAAAAGCACAGGAGAGAGAGGTTCTTTTCTCTCCAAGACCAGAAATTAATTCCCTTGGGGTTGGGAAATGGGGCAAGAGAGAGATCTAAGGATCTTGGTATAGCTCATAACTACAGACTGCTTTCTGATTGGCTCAACAGTACATTTTACAGATAAAAGTAGCAAACTATGTCCTTGCCCCAGTGGCGATGTTGTCAAAGATATGAGATGACTCAGCAGGAGCCTTCATGGACCATGAATGATGATCAGATCAGTTCTAAGTCCTCCTCACCCCCTGCCTTTAGTCAATATTTTGTCCCAACGCATAAGCCTCATATAACATTAAGAAGGCGAAGCACTATAGAAAGTACAGAAGTCTAGTAATCCATTAGCCTGTCTGAATGAGGATTTGGAGTCATAAATTAAGTTGAAGTACAAAAAAATTAAAAAGTGATACTTTGTGTACCCTTGAAACTGTGGATGGAAGTATATGTCTGCTCTGCACTTTAGTGTCACATTTTCATTTGTCTTTGTTCTATGTTACTATAAAGGAATACCTAAGGCTTTGGAATTTAAAGAGAAAAACAGTTTATTTGGCTCATAATTCTGCTGATTGGAAACTTCCTAATTGGGTATTTGCATTAGGTGAAAGCCTCAGGCTGCTTCCACTCATGGTGAAAGGTAAAGGGAAGGCAACATGTGCAGAGATTACATGACAAGAGAGGAAGCAAGAGAGAAAGAAGGGAAAGATGCCAGGCTTTTAAAAATCAGGACTCACAAAAACTAATAGAGTGAGAATTCACTTATCGCCAAGGGTGAGCATTAGTCTGTTCATGAGAGATTCACTGTCATGGCCTAACAGCTCCCAATAGGCCCTACCTCCCAATACCACCACACTGGGGATACAATTTCAAAATGAGATTTAGTGGGGACGAATAAATCAAAGCTAAACCATAACATCATCTGACAAAATTTTTTCACTTATAAACTTGACAATGTGTAGCATACATAAATATTGTTAAAAACTTGGGGGAAGGGGAATCATCAGAAACCCAAACCTCACCATCCTGCAATTGTTACCTATGTAACAAATCTTCACATATACCCTTTGAATCTAGAATAAAATAAAATTAATTTTTAAAAAATCCACTCATTTGAGATATTATATAACATGTCACTATACACCAATGTCCCACAATGTCCTCGATGAATCTTCCTTCAAATATCACTTGAGAACCTGTCACCAAAACAACCAAGGCAGAGAATGAAAACAGTTTAAAAATCTGTATAAATAGCCGGGCTCGGGTGGCTCAGCCTGTAATCCCGTACCTTTGGGAGGCTGAGATGAGTGGATTGCCTGAGCCTGCGGGTTCGAGACCTGCCTGGGCAGCGAGACCTCATCTCTACAATAAATAAAAAAATCAGCCGGGCATGGTAGCGCATGCCTGTAATTCCGGCTACTCAGAAGGCTGAGGCGGAAGGATCGCCGGAGCCCAGCAGGCGAGGCTGCGGTGGCCAGGAGCGGCCACTGCGCTCCAGTCTGGGCGACCGAGTGAGACTCCAACTCAAAAAAAAAAAATCTGTATAAAGCAAAACATGTCCCCAAATTAGATTTACTGATTTCACAGTAAGTGGTGATGGCCAGCCTAGGGAGGAACTTTCCTTCAATTAGTTGATATATTCTTTTTGTGGCTTTGAGGGATGTTCTGGAGAGTACTGTGATACAAAGTTTTTTGTTTCTTATAAAATTCACCACTTTTGGACATTTTTGTCAATAAAATTTTAACCCAGCTGTTTAAAATCAGTGGTTGGCCAAGTCCATTTTTTATTTCTTGCTGAGTGGTAGTCTCACTTCTGTGTATTATACCAGATATGAGAAGATTCACTTAACATGCCCGTGGCAAAGTAATTAGAATTGAGACATCTTGTACATGACTAGCTATCCCATTTGGAAAGTCTGGGACATGGATGTGATTCCTGTGGAAAAAGATTCACCTTTTTATTTTTGCATCCCAGCAAGCCATATCAATACTGTCTTCTTCAGTCAGGAATAACAAAGAAAAAGGTGCTATAGGTCAACTGTCAGAAGTCAAAGGAGAACATATTTATCAAATGGAGGAAGAATTGTTCCTAGCAAATAAATTTTTTTTACTAGATATTACATTATTCTGTACAAATACCTAAACTTATCAAGTATGTTCAGAAACTGCTTTGCTTTCTATTGCCTTTACTCCAAAAGAAGGATTTACATGGCAAACTTGAGTGAACACTCTAATATGAGAAGAATTGGCTGTCATAGTGACAAGAAAAGGGCAATTTACATTTTTACAAAGCCATTTTGAAATTTCATTATGCATGTAGAATTTATTTTGCCCTTAGCCTTTTCTCTATGGAAAAATGAAACTTATTCAGTCTCATATTGATACTATGGTTGAGTTGTTAAATATGAGTAATATTATAATTTATAAATCATAATCCCCTTGTTCACATTTTAGTCCCTCAAAAGGGCTTCTTGCTACTCCAATAAGATTTTGTTCTTACCTCTTCCCCCTACTGCTTCACCTTCCAATCAATGTATGTCTCTTTTGCACTGGCATTAATGTAATGTAAGGTAAAGTATGGGCAAAGGAAAAAATTGAGCAAAATTTTGAAAATTGTTTTTACTACATTTGGACTTAAGACAACAGAAATAAAAACATTTAAATTATGAAACATTGATTATAAAAGGAAAGTATACTGACACAGGCCAGACTATGAGAACACACACATAAACTGGATGATCATTGTATCATGCCACTGCAAGCCATATATATTTTTGGCCAGGATGCTTGAGTAGGTTGCCATTTTCTTACAGGCTTGGTTTCTTGATATTGTGGTTACAGCTCATAAGCGTGGTTTGTAATGTAATTTTCTCCAAATTTATATTGGCGAAACCAAGTGACCAGAAAAATATGAGTTAATTTGGGGGATATAATCCAATATTGGAATGTTAATGGCATTGAAGAGCTCTAATACTTCCAAATGAGGTCATGACATATCAGAGCTAATAAGCCATCTTGAAAAGATCCCAAGAGCCAGGTCTCTGGGCAGTGGTTTACAAACTAGATAGCATCCATTCAGGATATTTTCTCTTTCACTTGAGGAAATCCATGAATAATTGCTATTTTGAAAAGCGAATTATAACATTTAAGCATTCTGAGGGTTATATATTTTAAGGGACTAATTCCTTATTGCCTTATTTTTAATTCTCAAAAATGTCTATTTTAATCTTTGCTAGTTTTTAGAGAAAAAACGGAAGCATTTAATAAAGTGCACTAATCATATGTGTATAATCTAGTGAACTTTTATAACTCTGATCAAGATATAGAACATTTTCAGTACCATGGAAAGCTGCCTTATGCCCCATTCCAGAGATAATAAATATTCTGACAGTTATCAGTATTAATTAGTTTTGCCTATGCATGAACTTCATTTAAAAGAAATTATACAGTATGTGTTACTTTGGGTCTGGCTTCTTTCACTCATCATTAAGTCTATGAGGCCTTCCATGTCACTGTATGTTGTTGTAGTACATTCTCTTTTTATTGTTGTATATTATTCTATTATATGAATATACCACACTTTATATATCTTTCTCCTATAGATAGGCATTTTGATTGCTTCCCATTTCAGCTATTATGAATAAGACTACTATGAACAAATTTGTATATGTGTTTAGAACACATATGCATTCATTTTTCTTGGTTATATACCTAGGAGTTGAGTTACTGGGATCAGGTTTATCTTAAGTATAAGCTTATTTAGCTTAAGTAGTTACCATCAATGTTTTAAAGTGGTTTTTACCAATTTACACACCCACCAATAATGTACTTGAAAATTCAAATTGCTTCACATTCTTGCTGTCATTTGGTATTATCAATCTTATTAATTTTGGCCCTTCTACTCAGTGTGTAGTAATATCTCATTGTGATTTAAGTTTGTCTTTTCTTAATAATTCAAGAAGTTGTGCACCTTTTCATGTGCTAGTGGGCCATTTGGATAATCTCTCTGTAAAGTGCCTGTTCAAGTCTTTTGCACATTTCTAAAATTAGTTATTTGTCTTTTTTGTATTTATTTGTAGCGGTTATTTATAAGTTCTAGATACAAGTCTTTTTTGTTTTGTATGCCTAAAAATGTTTCTCAATTTGTAGCTTGTATTTTTTAGTATCCTAAATGAGTCTTTTGATGAATAGAAGTACCTAATTTTATTCAAGCCCAACTTATCAATCTTCTTTATGGTTAGTGTTTTTAGCACCATTGTAAAGACAAATTTGCACCTTTTCTGGATTTACTTACTAGTCAACAAAAAAATATAAAAATAGAATCCAGCATTCTTATAGATGTGGGCAATCAGAAAACTTTAAAATGCAATAAAATCCCACAAGAATAGCTAGAATTGTAAAGACCTTCAGCATGAAATGTTGGTGAGGATATGAAACAATCAGAAGTCTCATTGTTGGGGAGAGTGTAAAATAGTATATTCACTTTGGAGATCTATTTGTTAGTTTCTCATAAAGTTAAAAATACAACCCCCATAACCCAAACTTTTTCTATTTTTAAGTATTTACTTAAGAGAAATGAAAACATAGATCCACAAAAAGCCTTGCATAAGAATATTTATAAAACTTTATCCTTAATAGTCTCAAATTAGAAATAAACTAATAATCAACAGATTAAATAAGCAAATTGTGGTATGCTTATACAATAGAATAATACCTAGCAATAAAAAAATACCGACTTACTTGTACAAGCAATAACATGGATGAGTCTCATGAACATTATGCCAAAGGAAAGATACCAGACACAGTGCATACATATTGCATAATTTCATTTATATGAAGATGTATAACTTGCAAATTAATATATGGTAATAGAAATCAGAAAAAATTGATAACTTTCAGTTCTAGCAAATATTTTTCTTGCAGAGAAAACATACTACAGAGTTGATGAACAATGCAGGGAGAAAAATTGAAAGACAAACTCAAATCCTACTGACAGGTAATTTCAGTTTCTAAAGATGGCAACTTTCATTATCAGAAAGCATAAACCACATGTGTCTGTGTCAAATGCTTTATTCTCCAGCACAGAAGAGCATTTAGAAGCCTTGGCTCATAGGAAACCAGTCAGTAAGGTTACTGGGGAGGTGACAGTCAAGAGGATAATGAAAAAGACTGGAGAGGATGTAGAACTTAAGGTAAAAGGATGGTGGAAGGTCCCCTCTACTACCAGAGGAAAAGGTCAGTCATAAAGCATTTTCAAAGCCTAGATGCAAATTCTGAGAATTGCCCCAAACAATTTTCTTCATTCTCTCTCACCACCTAGCTATAATCTCTGTTATGACACAGATTAATAAGCACTTTATTTATTGCTAATTGTTAGTATGTGCCATTGTGTGACCTTTGGACTCAACAGACCTTTGGACTGTTGAGTTTCAGGTTTCAGCTTACACTGATACATATTTATCATTTCTTAGTGTACTTTAATTAGGTCACAAGCCTAGGGGCACCGTATTTTGGTCTATTCTAGATACAGCTACAGATGGAATTATTTCTATGTTATGAGTAAATGGAAAAGTAAGGCAGGGGAAACATGATATCTGAGATATCTGTGGGCATGAAGTCTTATTCACCTAAGAGGCAAGACTCAGAAACATCAGCTGAAGAATAAGAAAACTAAGTATGCACACTGTTAGTGGAAATGTAAATTGGTACAGCCACTATGGAAAACAGTATGGAGGCTCCTCAACTACTATATGATCTAGAATCCTACTGTTAAGTATATCCAAAAGAAAGATAATCAGCATATTAACACAAATGTCTACATTCCCACGTTTACTGCAGCATTATTCATAGTAGCAAAGTTATGGAATCAACCTAAGTGTCCATTAACGGATGAATGGATAAAGAAAACGTGGTGTATACATACACAATGGAATACTAATCAGCCATAAAAAGAATGATATCTTGTCAACTGAAGCAGCATGGATGAAACTGAAAGACATGTTCAATGAAATAAGCACAGAAAGATAAATATCACGTCTTCACTCATGTGGGAGCTTAAAAAATTGATCTCATAAAGGTAGTGAATAGAATGGTGATTACCAGAAGCTGGGAAATGTATGGAGGAGACGGGCATAAAGAAAGTTTGGTTAATGAATACAAACATATAGTTGGATAGAAGAAATAAGTTCTAGTGTTTGATAGCACAGAGCATGACTGTAGTTAACAATAATTTATTGTATATTTCAAAATAGCTAAAAGAGAAGATTTGGAATGTTCCCAACACAAAGAAATGATAAATAGGGGACAGATATCCTAAATACCCTGATTTGATCATTACACATTGTCTGCATGTATCAAAATATCACATGTACCCATAAATATGTACAACTACTATGGATCAATTTTATAGAAAGAAACTACAGTAACTAGGAAAAAAGAAAAAAGAAAACTGAGCAAGTGTAAGCATCCTTGGTGCTTAGGAGTTGGCCTGGTCCTATCAACTAATTCTTGGTGTTGCTAGGAGCTTGCCCAGCATTCACAGCTAGGCCATAATGTTTTCCTGTTGAATGTAAACAATCTCACAGAGCACCAGCATCAGATAAGCCCACTGTAACCATGATGGATCAAGACAAAATAAGACCACCCTGTAATCACGTCTGAACACAAACAAAAGCATGAACATTGTTCAAACCACAAAAATAACCAAACAGCCCTCTATCTTGGCTTATATAAATGACTGCTGCTGCTTTATCAATGACAACTTTGGCCTCATGCTAGTCTTCCCTTCTTTAGATAAGATTTATTAAGATACCCAATCACAGAATTGCCCTCATCTTCTAGCGGCATCTAATCTAGAATAAAGTCTCACTTACTGAACCTTCCTCCAAATCATCTATGACAAGTCCAAATACTTTAAGTCATTTCTAACACCCTATTTTGAAATGTCCTATGGCTCCTCCATCGCGTTCATTCACTCTCATTATCAATAAGCCAACATCGTTTGACTATTAGTATGCTCCTGGTGGTCTCTAGCTGGAGAACATTAACAGAAGTATAAAGAAATTGAGTTGAATTTCTAAGACAGTATGAATACCAAGAAAAATCACACCCTGGGGACAATCTACATACCCGTCAGTACCAAAACTCAATTGTGTGCTACTTAATGAGACTTCTTATACTTCAATCATTTTTAGCCTGGTCTCTTTGCTACTAGAAGCAGAAACAAACAAAATGTGTATACCTCATAGAGAACCATGTATTGACTATGTGTCTTTCTTAGATAAAGATGCCCAGGGAAGAAGTGTGGGGTGTCAATCTTTAGTGGGTCTGAAAAGATAGACATCCTTGTCAGAAACTAAGCCTCATAGAATCTGGAGAAGGATAAGTGGAATTAGCTCTGGGGTGACTGATGTAACGGGAAAAAGTGTGAAAGACAGAGTGAGACTGAGTCCTGGAATCCCTCCCTAATGTTTATACCAGGAGAAAATGCTACCTGTGCCTAAACCCTTGTCCCAACCCAGACGTAAAATACCAATTTCCTACAATGACTCTCAGTAACAGATTTTTTTTCAAGGCTCTTGGTAGTTTTGTGAAGACATTGTCCTTTTGACAGGGCATTTACATTTAGAGCAACTGACTAGTTAAATATCTGCTCTGGAGTCAGAAATACCTGAGTATGTCAAACAAACTTACGTAGTCACATGAGTACATATACACTCAAATATATATGTATGCATATTGATGCACAGATAAACATTTACACTCATGGACTTTTCATGGATACTTGTCCTTAGGTGCATAAATGTCAAGTCATAGGGCTTGGGTTAGCTCAGGGATAACTACAAGCCTGTAAAGGGCTAAAGGTGACTTTGTAAATTTTCAAATCTTAGTGATGATAAATTTTACCTGGATTTTCCTGAACTGTTTCCATAAGCTTAGGTACTTTGCTTCCTTAAATAATATGACAGTCTCTCTTGTCATTTTTTATTTTTACAGTAGTTCTTAAACCAGAAGTTATCATGGCTATGAATCCCAGCCCTTCCCAACAGTGCTTGGGCCACAGGATCACCAAAGAGCCATAGTGAATAATTACTTAACTATTGTTAATTTTTTCTCCTCAAAAGGGGACCTGTCTGGAAGAAATCCTAATAGGCTATAGCTCCAAAATCCATACAATGATAATGTTTTTTTATTAAAAATAGTTTGGAATGACTGCTGATCATTTACAGCGCTGTATCAAAAGAGGAGAATCAGGAAATCTACCTAATATAAGGGGAAGTAATGGAGAATTAGTCAGAGTGGAAAAAGACAGTAACCTTTATCAATCGTGGTTTTAAAATAGCTTGTATTTATGAATTGGACAAACATATATGACCATATAAGTCATTTCTAGAGTCCCCTCCAGGGCCTTAGAAGGAGCCAGTGCAAGTGTGGGGCCCTGAAATTTAAGGTTCTTTATTAATGTTGCCTAAACCCCAACTCTCCCAGGTACTGAGACAGTTCAAGTTGCAATCATTCCTTGTTGATCCAAAGGAATGGCTCTCTAGTGGTACAGACTGGTGGGAGACTAGATCTGGGATTGCCTTTCCAGGTATTGGGCATGGTCTGTGTCTGTCTTAGTATTAAATCCCCAGGGCCAACATAATGCCTTTCATAGAAGAGCTACTCAGGAAACATGTGCTGTATGAAGGAAAAAACTATGCATTCTACTCCCAAGATGACAGGGATAGTGACCTCTAATGGCTTATTGACTGAGGAATACATGATACTAAGAATGTGCATATCACTAATGTTTACGAAGGTCTCTTGTGTATAAAAGAGGTTGGTAAACCACACTCATGGATTGCTCAGTCAAATCTACCCTCATTTTGTAAATCAAATTTTTGGTTTACCTATTGTCTAGACTGTTTTTGAGTAGCTGCAGCAGCGAACACATGGCCTGCAAAGACTAAGATGTTTACTCTCTGGACCTTTATAGGAAAAGTTTGACTTGTTTTGCTGTTAACTTCTGATGTGTGTGATCATATTTGATTTTTAGCCTTGTTTTATGCTTGTAAGGGAGGTAAGTCAGATTTTATTATTTTTACTTGACAGATGAAAAAAATCTGAGACCCAGAAAGGTTACATGTCTTTGCCTGATTAGTTGTATATCAACTAAAGAATTGAAGTTGAACCTCAGTGCTGGGACTAATTCAGGTGTACCACAAATGTAGGTTGCTAAACTACTTGTAAATGAGCTCATGCTGTGAACCTTTAGAAATGGAATGCTGTTCTCAGAGGAGCTCAGTAAATGAAGCAAGCCTCAATATCTCCACTAAGGTTTTGGGGCAAGTGTTGTAGAAGGCCCACATAATTCCTCAGGTTTTACCACTTCAGTCTACTCCAGCCAACTTCCAAGTGCCAATATCTACATTTCTTTGTTTAAGTGGAAGAACACTCTGCTTAAATGTAGGGCAGGGGCCGGATGCAGTGGCTCAAGCCTGTAATCCCAGTACTTTGGGAGGCTGAGGCGAGATGATTCCCTAAGTTCAGCAGTTTGAGACGAGCCTGGGCAACTTGGTGAGACCTCGTCTCTACAATAAATCAAAAAATAAGCCGGATGTGGTAGCGCACGCCTGTAGCTCCAGCTACTTGGAAGGCTGAAGCAAAAGCATCGCCTGAGCCCAGCAGGTCGAGGCTACGGTAGCTATGAGCAAGCCACTGCACTCCAGTCTGGGCAACAGAGTGAGACTCCAGGTCAAAAAAAATGTAGGGCAGAATGGAATTTCCAGGAAATAATACCTCCCAGGAGAAGTCAATGACTATCAGAAGTTGGTATATAAATAACCCTTGCTCCTTGGGTTAAAAAATCTCGAGACAGGTTTTGCATCAATTACCCTGTAGGATTAAGTACTAGTTGTCCACAGTTGAAGCTGGCATGCAAATACATCCTTTATAGGCTGCCTTCTCTCCTTTTTCCCATTTCCTCACTCTCCTACCAGTGTTATCTACACCTCCCAAATATCTTTCTTGTATGCTTCTCTCAGATTCTGTATCTGGGGAAAGCCAAACAAAGACAGGTTTGAATAAATAGAAGCATGCTCGGAAAGGAGCAAATATCTGGCCTCATGCTGTTAGCTCACCCAGCTGTTTCAAAGGGAAGGATCAGTCATTGCGATGGGGTTAATCTCTTGTGGTTCATTCTATTAACCCAACTACTAGTTTGCTGATGAGGGCTCACTCACCCACCCCCACCCCCTGCAGTCGCTGGTCCTGGAATAAGCTCACCTGCCATGTGGGGAGAGGAGTGTGCGTCAGCCAAGACGCACAAGTGTGCTGCTGCTGAGGTGGAAAATACTGCAGTGTCATCAATCAATGCCTTACACATGCTCTCACCCGAAGGGCAATTAGTGTTACTCAGGATGAAAACTAATATAAGGCTGTGGATGAATGGGTTATTGAAGAGACTATCAAATCAGCCTGGCTGTTAGAAGTGACCAGAGGCAGTGGGGGTGCTCCTTGTCTGTGCTGGGCAACAGCTAGCATAGTGCAGCACTCTGTCTCAGGCTTGGAAGGGGCCATTCCACAGATAGAAAGATTAGTCATTTTTTACCACTTCCTCCCTTCCGGGTTATCCTCTCAACAGACCCTGTTAATAGGGTGCATCTACTCATATGATTGCGGCCCTGTTTTCTTTTATAAAAGAAAATGAAATCCCTTCAACGTGACCACAATATTTTCTGCAAGCTTTTTCATTTTATTTCTGCCTGTGGCTGTCTCTCCCACTGTCTATATTTCTTTCATTGGCTGTTTCTGCCCCACCCAGCCTCATTTCGCTATCTCTGCCTCTATCTGTTTCTGTTTTTTTTTTCCCGTTTTCTCTTCCCTCCCCTGTCTCTACACCTTATGCTTCTGTCTGCTTCTCTCTTTCCTTCCTCTAGTTTGTCTCTTTCCCTGCCTCTCTTTCTCTGCTCTAGTCCTTTTGGTCTTTGGATTATTTTCTCATGTTCTGACTTTCTTTAAAGCAGGTTCATTTGTTGAATCCTGAGCATATCCCCCCAAAGAAAAGCAGTTATAATTAAAAATTTTTCTATGTAATTTGTGGCCAAATAACCCAACATAAGATCAGTTAAATTCATTTTCAAGTAAAATTCCCTTTTGGGCTTTAAAAACATGACTTCTAAAGTTCTCCCAGCTGGATATGCTGTCTGCATCTCTGTCTTTAATCCTTGTTTAGGCAGTGGGATAGCACAAAGTGCAGCCACTTTTCAGAACTAGGTGTCAATTGTTATTTCCTATCCTGTTTGCCTGTTTGTCTAGAGAGGCAGGAGAAAACGTAGTAAAGGGTGAAAGGCAGCTAACTGTAAAATCCCGCTGCTCATTGTCACCTGGGGCTGTGGTTTATTGGCTGTTGTTCATAAGTGGGACTCTAACGGCAGAGAGGACATAAGCAGCTTTCACACCAGAATGGCGCCACGATGTCCACAGACTTAGTGATTGCATTTGAGACATCCCTGATATCATCACAGGACTGAGAACTGGAACTTTCAGAAACTCCTGATTCTGTGTCATCAGTCCAGTACAAGGAACCTGCTGGAAAGCAGTGGCAGGAGGAAGAAGAGGACAGAAAGACCACTCTCTCTAACACTCAAAATGATCTTCAAAACTAAAATTTCAAAGCAAGTGAAGAAGCTGTGTGTTGAGAAAGTTGACAAAATTACCAATCAAAACATGAATTCACTCAGGATGAAATTGAAATACTTTAAAAAATTTTAGAAAGAATTGATAATAAATATGCCTAAGATAGGTTGAAAACTACATTTTTATAAAAAGAACAAAAAATTATCAAACAGAGCAGATTTGAAAGAACAAAGCTGAGTTGATATAAATGGAAGCAAAACAAAACAGAATGAAAAATATAGTTGCTGGAACTAAAGACTCAATAGATGAAATGAACTGAAATCTAGATTGCATTTGAATAGAGAATTTGTGAATTGGAAAACAGTCTTGAGTTTATCCAGAACATATTAATAGTACACAGCTATGGATATTAAAAAAGCAGTTACAATAAAGATAGGTTGAGAAATAAACAGGAATAATGTGAATTCCTTGAGAAAAAAGAGAGGGCGAAGTTGAAGTGGCAATATTGAAGGAAATATTGATGAACTTTTTCTATAATTGACAAGAGGCATGAGTCTTCAGACCAAAGTGCACTTTGAGACTGAGCAGGATAAATAAAATTATGCTCACCTTTAGACATATCCCTATGGAAATGAAAAACAGCAAGGATAAAGACAAAATATTTTAAAAGCCACCAAATTTAAGAGACAGATATGGCAAAACAATTAGAAAGAGAGCAGAATTATTATTATTATTATTTTTTGAGTTGGAGTCTCACTCTGTCACCCAGACTGGAGTGCAGTGGCACGCTCACGGCCACCACAGCCTCAACTTGCTGGGCTCAGGTGATCCTTCTGCCTAAGCCTTCCAAGTAGCTGGAACTACAGGCACGCACCACCACGCCTAGCTAATTTTTTTATTTATTGTAGAGATGAGGTCTCACCAAGTTGCCCAGGTTGGTCTCAAACCTGTGGGCTCGGGCAATCCTCTCACTTTGGCCTCCCAAAGTGCATTATAGGCATGAGCCACGGCCAGCAGAATTATTATTTTCTAACAATAGTTGCAAGGAAATAGTGAAGTAACACATTCAAGCTAGACATTAATGTGCATAATAAATTCTTATCTAAGAGTGAGGGAAAATAAAAATATTTTCAGATTTACAAAGGCTATATATATATATGTATATATATATATAACTCACAAACTCTTGTTGAAAAATACTAAATCTGTACATTATCAACAAGAGAAAGGAGCACAGGGGGTGTGAAATAACAATGAACAAATAAATTGATAAAATATGCCAGTAAGTTTAATTAATGGCTGAAAAAATAATTATTTTGTATAAAGAAAACTGAAAATAAACTTCAAAGTAAGAATAAAATGGTGAGAGTTGCTCAGTGCCTAGTTAGAGCCTACTACAATATCTTGGCCTTTGGAAGGAAGATAAGTAAAACTGAACACCTTTGTATGGCTTAGACAATTTTCTATGTTCATGTAATTTTAAAAGTTGGTGGGTAATCTCAAAAAAATAGAAAAAGATAAGTCCAAATACAAAATGATGAAAATAAATATAAATTAGTTAAATTTACCCATTAAAAGGCATAGACTGTCAGACTAGACTAAAAACAGAAACCATATCTGCTAATCTTAATTTATTAAAAAAATGCTTAAAAAATACCATACATAAGGGATTAAAATAAGATCTGGAGGGAAGTATGTCAGATTAATATTACATTAAAACTTGGATAATAATATGAATATATAAAGTGGAATTTAATTAAAATTATTACCAAAAATAAGAAAACATATTTTATTAATAAAAAGAAAAATCCACCAGAAATAATACAAAAGAAAAAGGAATTCCTTAGTCTGATAAAAGCTCTATGAAAAACCTACAACAAACATCACATTTATTAATTTTAGTATAGTATGCTGATACATAAAAATTGTATATAAAACATACATACGGCCGGGCTCGGTGGCTCAGCCTGTAATCCCAGCACTTTGGGAGGCCGAGGCGAGTGGATTGCCTGAGCCTGCGAGTTCAAGACCCGCCCAGGCAACCTGGTGAGACGCCCGCCCCCATCTCTACAATAAATAAAAAATTAGCCGGGCGCGGTAGTGCATGCCTGTAGTTCCGGCTACTTGCAAGACTGAGGCGGGAGGATCACCTGAGCCCAGCAGGTCAAGGCTGTGGTGGCCAGGAGCATGCCACCGCACTCCAGTCTGGGCGACAGAGTGAGACTCCAACTTGGGAAAAAAAAAACAAAAACATACATACAGATTAAACATATGTAAAGCATATACAAATTAAAAAACATATTTTTAAAAGAGAAAACATCACTCTTAAACAGAATCCTGCTTTTTGTCAAGTAATACAACCTGTATATATGATTATTTGATTCATTGCCCTTTAGAGAGGTGTTTGCCTTCACATAAAATGTTTGATTTTCACAAAAACCTAAAGAGTAACTCAAAATTAATTTAAGGAAAGGAGTTGAACGTTTTCACTTTGAAAATCTCAATATCACACTCTTTCCATAGGAATTTCTACTGATAAATGAATTCTTCCAATATTTATAAAATTGTTTATTGTCTAACTGACAGGTAAGTTATTGGAATGAAAGACATCACATATAAAATTAGTAAGTGAGTGACTTAATGGGAGATTTTCATAACATCAAAAACTAGAGTCAAGGAATTAACAAGGAAATCATACAAATTAACAAGAAAAAGAAAGGAGAGATAGAAAATAGATAATTTATATGAAAAGGTATGTCACAGAAAGAGAATTCTAAATGGGCAAACAAAATTAAGAAGAGATACTCATTCTCAGAGAATGCAAAATAAAACAGCAATACACCTTATTCCTATTGTATTGTCAAAAAAACAAGAAGTCAGGAAATACCAAGTGTTTGTGAAGAGGTGAGGGAATAGGAACAACCGCACACTGCTGGCAGGAGTTCAGACTGATGTAGGTATCGGCATTTTAAAGAAATTATGCATATTCCCAATGAGCTGGCAATCCCACTTCTTTGTGTAGAATGTAGATATACCCTCACACAAATCTGTGATGATATACGAATAAACTTATCCATGGAGCATTGTTGAGAAAAACAAGGAGTTTTCCAATGGATGGCAACCCAGCCATCCATCAATGGGGGAATGGATAGATGAAAATACTGTTTAGGAATTAGAAGCAATTGCATTGTGGAATGATCTTAAAAATGCACTCTCAAGTTAAAAAAAATGAAACAGATGAGATCCACAAGACAATACCATTGTATACATTTAAATGTATACATTTTATATTTTGCAGAGATGCATATATGTCACAGGAGATATAACAAACACATTCCAGTGGGTTTTTGGTTGGAGTGGTGATGGAGCCATAGGACTATTGATTGGTGATGAAAGAAAATAAAATAAGAGGAAAAACAGGAGAGTAACCATGTACCATCCCGTGGTGATAGCATTCCCCGATCTAAGGCATAAAAGGACTTAAATTCTGCATCTGAAATTAAAAGAAAAGTGATTTTTGTTTTTGTTGTCAGCCTTCATTCATATTGAACTCTAATATTAGTAGCTTTAATTATTCATTATAATGTCTTGACTTTTAAAGAAAACATTAGTGTTAATTGGGGTTAGCTTTAATTCTGTCCCCTCATTTCATATACAACTTACTTTTTCTGTCTCATTAAATGGTCTTGCACTTTCATAATGTTTACAAATATTTGCATTCTGAAGGAATGCAAATTCTTTGCTAAAGAACTCTCTTTTGTGCTGCCACTAACCTTTTCAAGATAAATTCTGTCACAGGCTATGCAGGGGATGGCAGAATTTTAACTTAGAATATGTTGTAAGCACATATTGATAGCATAGAGTTCACACTGTGTGTGTCTATCAAATGAGTCTGTAAACCTTCCCTAATAGGGTTGCAGTATGTTTATGTTTGGGGATATTGTTTGATTGACCTAGTTTATCCATCATTTCACAGAGAAGGAAGCTGAGGTTCAGAGAGAGTGAGTGACCTGTTTGATGACACACAGCTGTAGTTGTACAGCCCTTTACATTTATCTTCTTTGATCAGGTAGAGATGCATTTACATTAAGTCACTGAAGCTTAAGCTGAAGGGCCTCTCACTAGCAGGGGCCTCTTCCACTTCCCTAGCAGTGCATGAGCACTGTGTTGACATGGTCGCAGGTTTTTGGGAAATCTGGAAAAGTAAGTTATTTTCAACAAAATCCGTTAAGAATACTTTTTCCATTCTGACTTCCTCTTCTCCACACTTCTCCATTATAAGGGAGCACTGGAGTGACTAAGGAGATTGCATATTTGTAATCTCATATAATTTTTCCTAAAGAAGCCCCTACAAAACCTGAATCTACCCTACCTTTATTTATAATGCTAATAATAGCTATTATTGATTGAGTGCTTCATGACCATCCATAAGCCTGCTACTTAATCCAGGAATTTGGACACACCAACAACTAAATGCTGCTTAATATTCCATTGTGTGACTGTATAGCAATTAGTTTACCCATTCTCCTGTCAATGGGCATTTGGATGGTTTAAAAATTTGTGCTATTTTAAACAGTGCTGCCATAAACATTTTTGTATGTATTTTTGGAATACTATGTGCAAGAGTTTCCTTTGGGTACATACCTAGGAGTTGAATTGCTGGTTCATAGAGTTTGAAAATGTTCAAACTAAACTAAATAGAGCAAAACAGGAGAGTGACCATGTACTACCTGTGGTGATAGTTCGAAAATGTTCCAACTCTATGAACCAACAATTTTATGATGTAATGTTGTTTTCTTCTTCCCTTCCTTCCTTCCTTCCTTCCTCCCTCCCTCCCTCCCTCCTTCCCTCCCTCCTTCCCTTCCTCCCTCCCTCCCTCCCTTTCTTTCTTTTGTTGGAGTTTCACTCTGTCACCCAGGCTGGAGGGCAATGACACACTCACAGCCACCACAGCCTCAACCTGCTTGGCTCAGGCGATCCTTCCACCTTAGCCTTCCAGGCATGCACCACCACATCCAGCTAATTTTTAAAAATTTATTGTAGAGCCAAAGTCTCGCCATGTTGCCCAGACTGGTCTCGAACCCATGGGCTCAAGCAAGCTTCTTGCCCCTGCCTCCCAAAGTGCTGGGATTACAGGCATGAGCCACCGTGCCTGGCTTGTTATGTTGTTTTCTAAATTATTTGGACCAATACACAAAGTATGAGAATTCCATTGTTCTACTTCCTTTTCAACACTTGATATTGCCAGGCTTCCTATTGTTCCCTGTTGTATTGGTTTAGAATGATATCTCCTTACAGTCTGGTTTTCTATTTCCTAATTAACTGTTAAGTTGCATATCTCTTCTTGTCATTTGCAATTCTTACAAAAATCTTGTGAGTTAGGTATTACCATCACAGTGTGATAGATATGTTAAGTAATATATCCAAAGTCACCCAACTGGTAAGTGGTGGACCAAGGATTTAAACTCAGTGTAATCAAAATCCCTACACTTACCAATTCTGTTATATTAACCACCCTATTTCTTTTCTACAGATCGTGTGGAATAAGAATCTTGGAGAAGTTGCTGTTCCAGGTCTTGCAAGATTGAGAACCCAATCATTGGGAAGGCTTCCTTTCCACAAGTTTGAATTACTAGTCATCAATCCACCAAGGCTAATGTCTGTGCCCTTTGGGTATTTAAATTTATCAAAACAAGTCTTTACAGAAGTGAAATGGCCTAATTTATATAGTTCTCTGGGGTTTGGAAGTGGGTGCATTATTCTGTTTGCTTAGTGATGAATTCTTGGACTAATACTTAAGTCATTCCATAAATACAGAGTAAGGATGAGGAGCCAGGAGACACAGAACTGAAAAAAAAGATAGCTTTTAAGTATCATTCTCTGAACCATTACTCTGGCAGAAAAGAGAAAAAGATGTGGTATTTTATTACAAAGGTGACCAGAATATGCAATTAATCTAATTACTACAGTTATTATTTTTTTAAAAATCAGGGCCTCCTGTGCCTTGGGTTCCAGTGTCTTCCCCCCAGCCCAAGGAGTGACTTGACTGGGTAGGGTAATGTTGGATCACCAGCCTCATCTGTTTCTTCCCTGGGCTGCTCCCAAGAGCCAGAATCCACTCACTCTGTGAAACACCTTGAAAGGAGTCATGGAACAACCAATTTTTATCTACCTCTCTGCCTCAGGGACATAAGAACAGAGCAAACAAATGCTGTAAATACCTGTTCTAGGCATTTGTTTGTTTGTTTGTTTGTTTTTATTTGGAGTCTCACTCAGTCACCCAGGTTGGAGTGCAGTGGCACGCTCATGACCACCTCAGCGTCGACCTGCTGGGCTCAGGCAATCCTTCCGCATCAGTCTTCCAAGTAGCGAGAACTACAGGCATACACTACCATGCCTGGCTAATATTTTCATTTATTGTAGAGACAAGGACTCACCAAGTTGCCCGGGCTGGTCTCGAACTCCTGGGCTCGGGCAATCCTCTCGCCTTGGCCTCCCAAAGTGCTGGAACTACAGGTTTGAGCCACCACGCCAGCCTGCATTGATTTTTGAAGTAGGGGAAAAGATATTTACTTTTGCTGGCATCCTAGTTGGAAATGAATTGACCACAAATGTAGTGATTAATTTCTGAACTCTCAATGGCAACCCTGTAATTTTGAATGCGGAACTGTCTGTCATTGCTTTAAGGTGTCTTGTATCTCCTCCATCTAGTTAGCTTTCAAAAATCAACTAAAGGATAAAGAATGGGTTCCTTTGCAGACAGTCTGAAAATATATATCTGCCCATTCACCTGGAATCTCTGGAAAGGGGCACTTACAGAAATTTAGACAAGTTGACTCTGGGCAGCTGGAAAGACAGAGAGGAAAGCTCACTTCATTAAAATAATAATAGCTTTAACAAGATATCATTCACATGCCAGGAAATGTACCTTTTAGAAGTATGTACATGGTTTTTAGTATATTCACAGAATTGTGCAACCAACATCACAATCTAATTTTAGAACATTTTATACAATCACTTGTATATTCTAGATACACATCCCTTGTCAGATATATGATTTGCAAATACTTTTTCCATCCTGTGAATCTTTTCACTTTCTTGATGCTATCTTTGAAGCATAAAAGTTTTTAATTTTGATGAAGTTCAGTTTATCTATTTTTTCTTTTGTCACTTACACTTTTGTAGTCATATTATAATATATAATAGCCAAGAAACCATTGTCTAATTCAAGGTTATGAAGATTTTCTTCTATGTTTTTTGGAAGAGTTTTATATCTTATATTTAGGTCTGTGATCCATTCTGAGTTAATTTTTTGTATTATATAAGTTAGGGTTCCAAATTCAGTCTTTTGCATGTGGATACCCAGTTGACTCAGTACCATTTGTTGAAAAAAAATATTTGTTTTCCATTTAATTTTCTTGGCATCTTCATTGAAAATGAATTGACCACAAATGTAATGATTCATTTGTGACTCTCAATTCTGTTCTATTGATCTATATGTTTATCCATATGTAAATATCATACCATCTTGATTACTGTGGCTTTATAGTAAGTTTTGAAATCAGCTGACTTCTCCAACTTTATTCTTGTTCAAGATTGTTTTTGTTTATTCCAGGTCCCTTGTACTGTTAAATGAATTTTAGAATCACTTTGCCAATTTCTTCAAAAGAAGCAACTGGGATTTTGATAAGGATTATGTTGAATCTATAGATCAATTTTGAGAGTATCAGCTTAATATTTAGCCTTTTAATCTATAAACATGGTCTGTCATTGCATTTATTTAGGTCTTTTAAAAATTATTTTAATGATGTTTTGCAGTTTTCAGTGTACATGTCTCATATTTATTTTGTTAAATTTACTCCCAAACACTTTATTCTTCTTGACGCTATTGTAAATGGAATTTTTAAAATTTTATTTTTGGATTGTTCATTGCTGGTGTATGAAAATACAGTTGCTTTTGCATATTGATTTTGTATCCTTGCAGCTTTACTGAACTCATTTATCCTAATAATTTTTTGTGGATTTCTTAAGTTTTTTTATATAAAAGATTTTATCATCTGCTAATATAGTTTTACATCTTCCTTTCCATTCTAGATGCCTTTTATTTATTTTCCTTG
Organism: Carlito syrichta; assembly: GCF_000164805.1. Classification (NCBI taxonomy): domain Eukaryota; kingdom Metazoa; phylum Chordata; class Mammalia; order Primates; family Tarsiidae; genus Carlito; species Carlito syrichta. The sequence continues at coordinate 118,314 of NW_007084848.1, forward strand.
CCTAACTGCTCTGGTTGGGACTTCCAGTACAAGGTTGACTACAAGCAGCGAGAGCAGACATCCTTATATTGTTCCTGATCCATCTTAAGCAGAAACTTTCTCCATTAAGTACAATTTAACTGTCAGTTATTTTGTGAATGCCTTTCATTAGCTTGAGGCAGTTCTATTCTTAGTTTGTCAAGTGTGTTTATTGTGAAAGAGTGTTAGATTTTGTCAAATGCTTTATCTGCATCTATGGAGATGATCTTGTGTTTTTTGTCTTTCATTCTATTAATACAATGTCTTAAATTGATTTTCACAAGTTAAGGCAAGCCTGCATTCCTGGAATCGATTAGATTTGGCCAAGGTGTATAATCCTTTTTATATGTTGCTGGATTTAGTTTGTTTGTGTTATTTTTATTTTTTTGCATCTATACTCCTTTGGTATATTGAGCTGCAGTTTCTCTCTCTCTCTCTTTTTTTTTTTTTTTTTTGAGTCAGAGTTTCACTCTGTCACTCAGACTGGAGTGCAGTGGCCGCTCCCGGTCACCGCAGCCTCGACCTGCTGGGCTCCGGCGCTCCTTCCGCCTCAGCCTTCCCAGTAGCCGGAACTACAAGTGCGCGCTACCACGCCCGGCTAGTTTTTTTGATTTATTGTGGAGATGAGGTTTCGCCAACTTGGCCAGGCGGGTCTCGAACCCGCGGGCTCAGGCAATCCACTCACCTCAGTCTCCCAAAGCGCGGGATTACAGGCTGAGCCACCGAGCCCGGCCGATCTGCAGTTTTTCTTTTCTTGTGATGACTTTGTGTGATTTTAGTATCAGGACCTCATAAAATGAGTTGTGAAGTGTTCCTTCTATTTTTAAGGAGAATTTATGAAGAATGGGCATTGCTTTTTTTTTTAAATGTTGGGGAGTATTCACCAGACATCTGAGTTTAAGCTTTCTTTGTAAGGTTTTATGATTACTGTTTCAATCTCTTTATTTGTTATTGCTTCTGAAGTCAGTTTTGATCATTTGTGTCTTTTTAGAACGTGTCCATTTTATCTAGGCTATCTAATATTTTGGCACATAATTCCCTTATAACTCTTTTGATTTATGTAAGATTGGTGATGTTATCACCTTTTTCATTCATGAGCTTAGTTTTTTGAGTTTTCTCTTGGCCAGTATACCTAAAGTTTTGTCAGTTTTACTGATCTTTTCAAATGACTCACTTCTGGTTTTATTAATTTTCTTTATTTTTTCTATTCTGTTTCATCTATTTTTGCTCTAAATTTTATTATTTCATTTCTTCTGCTTGCTTTGGATTTAGTTTGCTTTTCTTTTGTTAATTTTTAAGGTGGAAGATTAGGCTGTTAATTTGAGATCTTTCTTCTTTCCTAATATAAGTATTTACAACTGCAAGTTTCTCTCTGAGTACTGCTGTATATCATAAGTTTTGATATGTCGTATTTTCATTCTCACTAATCTCAAAATATTTTCTAATTTTTAATGTGATTTTTTTTATTTGACCTATTGGTCATTCGAGAGTATGTTGTTTAATTTCCCCATATTCGTGAATTTTCTAAATTTCCTTCTGTTATTGATTTATAATTTTTTTTTCATTGTGGTTGGAGAACATACTTTGTATAATTTTTATTAAAAAAATGATTAAGATATATTTTGTGGCCCAATATATGGTCTGTCGTAGAGAATGTTCCACGAACACTTGACGTGAATATATATTTTGTTGAGTGGGGTGTTTTTTAAATGTGTGTTAGGTCTAGTTAGTTTATAGTGTTGTTCAAGCTTTTTATGCAGAACTGAGTTTTCAGAGATCCTTGTGCCATCATTCTGAAAGTGATTTTCCACTACAGTACTACAGTTAACTTAATAGAAAATAGCTTTAGTATGATGTCCCTAAATAAAGAACAAGGGTTTTCTCTAGGTTGACATTGTAGACAATGATAAAATGACTCACTTAACTTGCACTTGTCCGTTCTGTAAGTGCCTGGTGAAGATGCAATCCTGTCTTGGTCGCTTCCGCGAAATGTGGTTTTAAGCTACTAGTAAAAAGGTTTTTCTTTGACAACCTCTCAAACTATACTTATTAGTTGAAGAAGTCAAATTATTTTTCTGGAAATATCTAACGGATGGATCTTTAAGAAACCCATGAATGTAAAAAAAGCAGAAACTGAATCTGTGATTGTACCACCCCGAGTACATTTGGCAATGTCTGGAGATTTTTTTTATCATCAGAACTGGATAGTGCTATAGGCATCTAGTCAGTAGAGGCCAGGGATGCTGCTAAATGTCCTATAACACACAGGACAGTCCCCCACGACAAATAATAATCTGGTTCAAAACCTCAACAGTGCCAAGATCTGTGAGATCAAAATGAAATAAATATTTAAATTTTATTCCATAAACATGCACATATTATGTGTCTTGATCTTGTTTCATTGTGAAAAGGAACTTAGAATCACAAGATAGAAATACAGTTCTTTAAAATAAAAATAAATAAATAAAAAGAAATACATTTTTGGGGGTAATAGATGACAAACTTGAAATTCAGTATATATTACCAAAATTGACATAAGAGATTAGCATAAGACAAATAGCATTAGTGGAAATAAGATTTTGATAGGAAGTAATTATTGTTATTATTATTATTTTTTTTTGAGTTGGAGTCTCACTCTGTCGCCCAGATTGGAGTGCAGTGGCCGCTCCCGGCCATTGCAGCCTCGACCTGCTGGGCTCCGGCGATCCTTCCGCCTCAGCCTTCCAACTAGCCGGAACTATAGGCGCACGCTACCATGCCCAGCTGATTTTTTGATTTATTGTAGAGATGAGGTCTCGCTGCCCAGGCGGGTCTCAAACCCACAGGCTCAGGCAATCCACTCACCTCAGCCTCCCAAAGGCGCGGGATTACAGGTTGAGTCACCGAGCCCGGTGGAAGTAATTATTTCACCAAGAGATTAATCATGGAGAGGTGGTGTTTCCTTAAGTACTGATAGGAATTAGAAAATTAGTCAGATACCTTTTCTCTGCAAAGTGGTAAATACTTTGTAGAGTACCTTTATTAAGCAAATTTTATTTTAGGTTTTACAGACTTTGTCAAGGAATTTAAGTTTCTAACTTATTTTTTTCTTTGTCTAAGGTGTGGTCCTCATCTTCTAGAACCCATTGGTATATATGTTCCATGAGGACAAGAATTTTTTGTTTTGTTTCGCTCTGCTTTGAGTGTTGTGTTTTCTAATGTCTTCCCATCATCTACAACAAATGTCAACAAAATTTTTCTATAAAGGGCCATATAGCAAACATATTAGCCTTTGCAGCATATCCAACTCATGTTACAACCACTCATCCCTGCTGTTATAGCAGGAAAACAGCCATAGACCATATACAAATGAACAATCATGGCTATGCTCAAGTAAAACTTTATTTACAAAACTGGATACTGGGATGAATTTGACCTGCAGGATGCAGTTTGCCGGACTCTAATCTATGATCTATCTGGTACTTAGAAAATGTTCTATAAAAATATTTGTTGGATGAATAATATTCACTAAGGGGATTAGCAGTTCAAAGCAAGCTTTATGGTAATCACAAATTCAGCCTGAACATTATCTTTGTTGATGAATCAGAAAATCAGACCACAAAGTGTTACTAACACTTTTCTGGGTAACCCTTACAGAAAAAAATAGCATCCCAAATTAAAACAACAGAATAAAAGCAAGAGTATAGCTGGAGTTTTACTGGGAGTTTGTAGGTAGTGTCTACAATGTAAGTTCCAAGTCTCCTTTAACTTTTCTTCCTAATTCTGGAATTTCATATTGCATCCCTCCCATGTTGGCTTTGGAATGGAATGTATAGGCAAAAGGGTTTCTAGGTAAGGGTAGTGACTTATATTACCTCAGGAAGCACAGGCAAGCAGGAAAAACTGAACAAAGAAGAAAAATGTCATTTCTATCTTGATTTTGTGTTAATTAGGACTGGACTATACATTTCAAAGTGGTATTTTACTTATTCAACATTGTTGAAACAATTTCTTAAGTTATTTGTCATGATTATCTGCAAAATTTCTTTTCTTTTGTCGTGATTTATTTTCTGGTTTTAGTTACTTCCTTTTTTATTACTGTTAACGTTTCAAGTTAGTTGAATTAATATTTTAATCATCATTTTAAAAATCACGGCATTTGATCTATAGCACTGCATTTTAAAAAACCAATATAAAGAGGTTCTAAATCAAGGTTTCAACCTTGGCATTACTGACGTTTTGAGCTGAATAATTCTTTGTGGTGCAGGCTGTCCTGAGCATTGTAGAATGTTTAGCAGTATTCCTGGCCTCTAACTACTAGATACTAGTAGCAGCCTCCTAGTTGTGATGACCAAAAAATATCTCCAGACATTATCATATGTCCTCTGGGAGTATAATTGCCCCTGGTTAAGAACCTCTGTGCTAGATGAAAAAATATGTAAGATCATTTCTATTATTGCTGAAAGGTACTAAAAACCTTTACATGAAAGGTACTAGAATGTTTTTAATTGGGTTTTTTAATTGGCCTTAAATCAAGAAAAGAGTCTTTAACAACCAAGACAAGGAAAAAAACTACAATTTTTTTTTTTTGGTTCAGCAGTGGAAGATTATTTTTTAAAAGTTTAAACCGCATTTTATATGACAAATGTTTCTCCCTTTTTTTGGTCTTCTGCTTATTTTATTTTTCATTTTTATTTTATTTTAAAGATGTGGGGTACAATTCAGAGTTAGGTATGCAAGTGATCATTGTACAGGTAAAAATTGAGCCTCCCTTTCATCCCCACTTTGCCTGGTTTGAGATCAGTTATCCTTATTGATGTTGTGTCTCCCCCCATTCCCATGGCAGTATCCCACTACTGCCAGTCCCTTTCTTATAGTATTATGGTAAATGTTCAGGGTCCGCTTATAAGTGAGAACATATGGTACTCTGTTCTTTGTTTCTGTGATAGATCACTAAGTATTATGTACTCTAAATCCATCCAAGTTGCTGTGAAGTCCATAATTTTGTTCTTCTTTATGGCCACATAATATTCCATTGTGTGCCACATTTTTTTTATCCAGCCTGGTATCGATGGGCAGCATGGTTTGTTCCATGCTTTTGCTATTGTGAATAGTGCTGCAATAAACATGCGTGTACAGGTATCTCTTTTGTAGAATGATTTGAGTTCCTCCAGGTATATTCCCAGTTGGGGGATTGCTGGGTAATATGGAAGGTCAATTTCTAGTTAAAAGCTACAAAATTACTGAGAGACAACAATACTAGGTCAGATTCTTTGCATACATTGTCTATTTACTCTACAAAATCTATTTTGTCAATAAAAAAAAACTGAAGCTCAGAACGATTAAGTAACTTGCTCAGGACCAGACAGTCAGCAGAAGAGGGAGTCAAATCTAGGTTTGTCGGGCAACTTAACCCAAGTGTTTTTTCCAGAAAGAGTCTTTTCTATGTTAATTTTTCTCAATGCTATCAGACCTAAATGCTACTTCATATGACAAACAGTTTTAAATCCTCTCTTAACTATTCTGAAATGAGATTCACAGAAAATATAACTTTTTCACCTAGATAAATACAAATATAAATTCCATATGCTGTCCTAACTGTGGCATAAAAGATAAATAAAAATAAAATAAATTATAATAAAATGTGTTTTAAAAATATGTAAATGATTGGCATGAAGACACTATGGAGACATAATGAAGTCATCAGATTCTTACACCTACTTTTGAAAAATAAGACAATATTCAAGTGAGTTTTTAAATACTTTTTCTTTATATTTGACATTTTGTGATAACGGCTAAATAACCATTTGCATATATTCCATGTATGTATATTGTGAATGAGACAGCTAGAAGTGAGATGTGCCTATTGGCCACCCAAGTATCAGAAACAATAATGTCATCAGTGATAAGATTTTCTGAGATACTCAACAACGAAATATAGTACAATAAGATTGATGATAATATTTCTAAACTTTAAACAGTAACTACAGTCCTGTAAAAGGTAATACAAAAATATTTTGTTTTTATACGTAAAACATAATTAGTGTCTAGGTGGAATTTAAAAGTCTTGGAGGATGGGAGACACTAGTATCCTTCAATTTGGAAAAACAAAATGTCCCCAAATCCAAACAATTTGGATAAAATAAAATTATCCAAATGATTTATAATTTAGATAAATTGACCTCAGAGAGCAGAACTTTCCCATTTTCTAACAGCTATTCAATGAGCATACAGTTGCATACCTTTCTGGCAGGATAATACATGGGACTTCTCCTGTCTGGGAGCTTTGGCATAAGTCTCAGGGCTGAGAAATATTTGACAAAGACCTACATATTTTGGAAAGACTTGCAAAGAGGTGGCAAAACCAGTCCAGCAGTCATCAACCCCAATGGCCCACAGGAGCTAGAGATGTATTCGAGGGATTCATCAGAAAATGTATAGGAGTTAAGATTTTTGTGTATTTCCTCTCTCGTGCCCATAGGGGTAAGAAAGAGGAGTTCTTCCTCAGCCACATTCCAAGTGAGAGGGCATCAAGAGCAACAGTGCTTTTTTAAAAAAAATAGTTTTTTGTCATTGTTGTTTTTGAATAGGAATCTCACTCTGTCACCCAGGCTGAAGTGCAGGGGCATGCTCACGGCCATCGCAGCCTCAACCTGCTGGGCTCAGGCGATCCTTCTATCTCAGCCTTCCAAGTAGCTGGAACTACAGGCACACACTACCACACTCAGCTTAATTTTTTATTTATTGTAGAGACAAGGTCTCGCCAAGTCGCCCAGGCTGGTCCCTGGACTCAAGCAAAACTCTTACCTCGGTCTCCCAAAGTGCTGGGATTACAGGCGTGAGTCACCGTGCCTAGCTAGCGGTGCTTTCTGAAGGGGACTAGCATCATAAAGTATTGGTTGAATGGGTTCAAAAGGAGCTGAGAGAGTTCTAAAGGAAGCTTGACATAGGTCTCTTAGAGTTGGAAGGAAGCCAAAAATTAGTGCCTCAAGAGCAAACACACACACACACACACACACACACACACACACACACACACACACACACAAAGAGCAAAAGCAATCTAAGGAAAGTTGAAGGTTGGAAGGGACTGACCCAGCCTGCAATTTGCCAGAGAAGGAAAGGCTCTTCCATTTTGAGACAAAAAAATGATTGAATTTTCCCATCATCTGAGTAGACTCTATGGAAGACACATGGGCTTGAGTCATCCTGATAGAATCTGCCCAATCTTTTGCAATCTCAATAATGAATTCAGCAATGAACAACCCTGGACTGTTATTCTAAACATGTACCAGGATATCTACAGGATAAATTCATAAAGCTGGATGTCCAAGATCAAAAAGTATGTGAATTTTGGTAATAACTGCCAAATGCACCTCCTTAGAGGTGTTACTAGTTTATACTTGTAAGAGACCTGTTTCCCCACATCCTCATCAACATTTGTTATTAAACCATTTTTATCTTTACCAACCAAAAAGGTCAAAAATGTTATGTCAGGTAATTTGAGTTTGTGTTTCCTGTATTATGAATAAAAGTTAAGCATCTTTTCATATTTTAAAAAATTTGTTTTGCTTTCTCTGAACTGTCTGTGATAGATTATTGTTCAGTCAATATTTCCTTCCCTTTATCAGTAGAAAAAAAAAAGGATATTCCCCTGCCCCTTGGTGTTGATTTGTTCCTGTAACTTGCTTTCACCAATAAAATGTTACCAGATGCCACACAAACAAAAGCTTGAAGCCTTTTCATCACCATGAAAATATGTCTCAAGCCGGGCTCGGTGGCTCAGCCTGTAATCCTGCGCCTTTGGGAGTCTGAGGTGGGCGAATTGCCTGAGCCCGTGGGTTCGAGACCCACCTGGGCAGCAAGACCTCATCTCTACAATAAAAATAAAAAATCAGCCGGGAGTGGTAGCGCATGCCTGTAATTCCGGCTACTTGGAAGGCTGAGGCGGAAGGATCGCCGGAGCCCAGTAGGTCGAGGCTGCGGTGGCCAGGAGCGGCCACTGCACTCCAGTCTGGGCGACAGAGTGAGGCTCCAACTCAAAAAAAAAAAAAAAAAAAAGAAAAAAAAGAAAATATGTCTCAAGGGACCTACTTTTCCAAGAAGACTGCTAAAGCAGAGGGCAGACTCATCCCAGCCAACTCCCAGACCTGCAACCTGAAACAGATCTATTCCAGGTGACCTGCAGAATTGAGGATATGAAATGCTTATTTTTGAATACCATTGAGTTTTGGAATGGTTTGTTACTTAATATTATCATGGCAACAACTAATTGATACAATATTCTTTGCTCATTTTCAACAGTAGTTTTATCTTTTTGTTTTTGTCACCTAGAAGATTTTTTTTTAATTTTAAAGATGTGGGGTGCAATTCAGCGTTAGGTACATATGTGGGCATCATGCAGGTAAAGTTTGGGCCTCCCTTCAGTCCCCACTTGGCCTGGTTTGAGATCAGGTACCCTTGATTATGTGCTCCCCCTCCCTCCCCAGCAATGTCCCACTACTGCCAATCTCTTTCAGGGTCTGCTTATGAGCGAGTACAAGTGGTATTCAGATTTCTATTTCTGTGATAGATCACTGAGTATTATAGATTTTAAATCCATCCAAGTTGCTGCAAAGTCCGTAATTTTGTCCTTCATTATTGCAACATTATTCACAATAGCAAAAACATAGAACCAACCATGCTACCCATCAAAAGTGGACTGGATAAAAAAAAAATGTGGTACATACACATGATGGAATATTACACAGTCATATAGAAGATATTATATTTGGAGACATTAGTCTTTTTTATATAAGCTGAAATTATCTTTGTCTTGATTTTGCTTCTGATATTTTCTTGACATGAAAATAGTTTTACATTTATCAATCTTTTTAAGTAGTATATTACTTATGTACTATAAATTTTTTTTAAAGGACTGTGTTTTTTCTAGTACTTTTATTATACCAAGTTTTGCATTTAAAAATTTAGCACATGTTGATATGTATTTATATTTGCATGTTGCATGCCATTTATTTACATACATGTTGTGTCATATTTATTTACATTTGACTAGTGCACATTCATATTGATTTATATGTGTGAGATATGAGATAAAGAACCAAAGCACATTTTTAAAGATATTACCCAGTAGTACCAGCATCTTTTATTAGTTGACCCAACCTTTCCACACTGATTTGAAATGTTATCTTTGTCATATACTAAATTCTCATATGTACTTAGATCTACTTCTGAAATTTCTCATGTGTTCAACTGATCTTTTTATCCATGCACTACTTTTAATAACTATACTTTTACAACTTTTTAATGTTCAATAAGGCTAATCCCCTCGATAACTCTTGCATTTCAGAGCTTCACTGGATTTTCTTACTTGTTAATTTTTTTCATACGAACTTTAGATTCAGCTTGTGTATTTCCCTTAAAAGTCCATGGGAGTCTAGTAAATGCATATATTAATTTAGGGAGAACCAACATTTTTATGATATTGAGTCATTCTATCTAAGGATATGGTGTATTTTTCTCTTATCCCTCAAGATCCTTTTGACATTTTTTATATAAGTTTAGCACATTTTTTATGAAGTTTATTTCTAAGCATTTCATTGTTCTGGCTATTGTACAGTCTTCTCCAGTATCTGGTATATATATATATATATTTGTTTTGTTTTTAGAAATGGTGTCTTGAACTCCTGGGATCAAGCAGTCTTTCTGCTTCAGCCTCCTGAGTAGCTGGGACTACAGGTGCATGCCATATCCAGCTTCTCCAGTACCTCTTGTGATTAGTTGTTTATTTGTGTGAAAGTTATTGTTTTTATATGTTAATTTTATGCCTAGAAATGTACTCAAATTCCCTATTATTTGTAATAATTTTTTAGTTCATTCTGTTAGGCTTTCTAGGAAAAAAAATTTTATTTTTGAATAATGATAACTTGAGCCCTTCCTTTCTAATTTTTATGTCTTTTGATTTATTTCACTGTCTAATTGTTTTGGCTAAAATTTGTTTTAAAGGTTAAATAACAGTGGTAATAAAACTATCTCTGTCTTGTCCTAGTTTTAATGGGGAAGCTGCTAGCACTTTCTCATACATCATAATGCTGAATTTTTGGTTGTGGGAAACAAATGGAACTGGAAAACAAGACTTTTTCTCTTGTGCTTAACTAAGTCACACTATGTACATGTCCCCAAAGACAGTTTATATGTATTTGCAATGAATAAAGCATGTACAGCTTAAATGTTGCTGTGAAAGTTTTCTCTCAGCCCGGAGATGATGCCACTTTGATGTACTAAAGTTGTTTTTACATTGGAGGGGGACCTAACAATTTGAACTTCCTCCTGTCAGGTAATAGAATTGCACTTGGTCGATAAGATAGCCCATATTTTCTGCCACCTACACTTTTTAAGGAAGTCATACTTGTGTGGGCACAATCCTCTGGAGCATATCTCAATCTTGGCACCATGGACATTTGGGACTGGAGGTTTCCTTGGGGAAGAGGAGGGACAAAACTGCCCCCAGTGAGAACCACTGAGCATTTCCTTTCTGTTGGTAAAAAGTGAAGGATTTGACCACACTTAGGCATAGATCGAGCAGAGAAGAAATCGCACAAGCAGAGAAATGGGGGGACAATCTCAATCCTGCTTAATGTTGTTTGGGGAAGAGAATAAAGAGGGAGTAGAAGCTCTATAGGGACCAAGTTAATCCTGTGATCTTCATTACTGTCATGTGAAATGGGCAAGTTTACCATCTTTTCTTTCTTTCTTTCTTTTTGAATTGGAGTCTCACTCTGTCGCCCAGAGTCGAGTGCAGTGGCTGCTCCTGGGCACCGCAGCCTCCACCTGCTGGGCTCCGGCGATTCTTCCACCTCAGCCTTTCAAGTAGCTGGAACTACAGGCGCATGCTACCACGCCCGGCTAATTTTTTATTTATTGTGGAGATGAGGTCTCGCCAAGTTGCCCAGGCGGGTCTTGAACCCGCGGGCTCAGGCAATCCACTCACCTCAGCCTCCCAAGGCACAGGATTACAGGCTGGGCCACCGAGCCCAGCTACCATCTTTTTTTTAACTAGAAAACATGATTCTCTGTTTCTGTTTCAGCTTCTCCAGAAAAACAAAAAAGTTTGAGCCTGTGCATTGCTAATTAGATTCATTAACTACGTGATAGGTTAAAATAGAAAAGTAAAGTTACAAGATAATTATACAAAAAATAATGCTTTGGGACTTCAGTGTCTAGTAATAGAGCAGGAAAAGTTTCCAAATTGACCATCCTGCTGAAAATAATTTAAATTATTTAATTCAAATTAAATAATTAAAAAAGATTAAAAGAGCTACCATCTGGCAAGAAAGAAAGGATCATGTAGGTAATAGATTGAGTAAAGATAGAAACCCAGAGATGTAAGTGGATAACCAAATAGGCTTTGACATTGAGAGTTTTGGCCAAACCAATGTAAACTTGAACTTCAGCGTCACACTGAGGTGTGTGACATGGATTTAGGAGAAGAAAGCCAGGGCCTGCCTAAGGGGAAGAGTCTAAAAGAATCTCAGCCATAACATTATGAGCCCAAGGAGCTCCAAATAGATATCTAATCAGAATTATAGATGGCAAAGAGAGAACAAATGGGTACAGGTAATATTTGAACATACAGTATAGGAAAATAAAATCACAGGACTACCTCATTCTACAGCATAGATATAAAATATTAAATAAGAAATGCTGGTTTCAATCTAGAGGCACAACACTGTCTTAGTATTTAGAAATCAATCATTGTAATCTGCTGCATTAATAAGAAAACATTAAACTATCATATGTTACCTTGGTAGAGGCAGAAAAAGCATTTGAAACAAAATCAGCATCTTTTATAATTTTAAAAATCACTCCAAACCTTTAAAAAGAATTAGAATGGGAAGGAATGATCTGAACATGATAAAAACACCTATTAGGTTAAAACATATTAAATTACTGTTTCTATGACTCAAAAATGGTCAAATGTCACCAATTTTATATCTTTCAACCTAGTTTTTTAAAACAAGCTACAGTAAGCATCATAGTTAATGGGGACAATCTGAACACTTTCCCTCTGAGTTCAGATACAAGGTGAGGGGCTCACTCATTACTTCCAGTCAACATTGTGCTGATGTTCTGGTCAGTGCAGTAGGGGGGAAAAAAAAGAAACAAAGACCCACCTGGGCAACTTGGCGAGACTTCATCTCTACAATAAATCAAAAATTAGCCGGGCGTGGTACCGCGCACCTGTAGTTCCAGCTACTTGGAAGGCTGAGGAGGAAGGATCGCCGGAGCCCAGCAGGTCAAGGCTGCGGTGGCCGGGAGTGGCCACTGCACTCCAGTCTGGGCAACGGAGTGAGACTCCAACTCAAAAAAAAAAAAAAAAAAGAAACAAAGAAAAAGAATGGGAAAGCAAGAAACAAAATATCACTATTCACAAGAAATGTGATTACGTCTATAGAAAACCCTAAGCTCTATACATATGAATGCAAATCAGTAAAAGTGTTTAATAAGATTACTTCTTGAAAAAATTATATATTCTATCTCTCTTTAATCAAGTAACCTTATTAAACTCTATTCCTATTCCCTCCCAATTTCTAATTGCTAAAAAGAAATGTTATATAAGCTTATATATGTGTGTTTATATACGTTGCCCTGCTTTGAGATGATACAATTTTCTCCTATATATATATATGTTTATATATATATATTGCTGTATATGTGTTGTCTATATGTTACATTTCTTTTAATCAATTAAAAAATGGGGAAGGGGGCCAGGTATTGTGGCTCACGCCTATAATCTCAGCACTTTGGGAAGATGAGGTAATAGGATTGCCTGAGTCCAGGGGTCTGAGACCAGCCTGGGCAACTTGGTGAGATCTCGTCTCTACAACAAATAAAAAAATTAGCTAGGCATGTTGGTGCACACCTGTAGCTCCAGCTACTTAGAAGGCTGAGGTGAAAGGATCACCTGAGCCCAGCAGGTCGAGGGTGCGGTGGCCTTGAGTGTGACTGCACTCCAGCCTGGGCAACAAAATGCGACTCTGACTCAAAAAAAAAAAAAAAAAAGGGGAAGAGACAGGAGTCCCACATATAATTGCATCAAAAATATATGTACCTCAAATTTAATCTAACAAACAATTTGGAGTCAATTATAAAACTTTAGTGAAAAATATTAAAGGAGACAAATCATTAGAAAGATACGCCACATTCATTGATATGAAGACTCAGTATCATCAAGGTACGTGGTCTTCTCAAAATGATCTATATTTTAATTCATACATGGCAATCAAGACTTCAACAATTTTGAAAATTGACAAGCTGATCCTAAAATTTATGTGGAAGACTGTAAAGGACCAAGAAGAGGGAATAAATTTTTACAGAAGAAGAATGAGATGGAGGGACTTCCCCTCCCAGTTGACAGAGCTTACTATAAAGCTACAGGGATTATAACAATGTATTGTTGGCTCAGGGGTAGACAAATAAACCAAGGGAAACAGAGAGCCCTGAAACACACTCATGTATGTGACTTCTTAGCACAAAACTGAAGGCTCTGCAGATCATTGGGGAAAGGACAGTTTGGGAGTTTTTGTTTTTTTGTTTTTTTGGTAACTGGCGTTAAATATGGATAAAAGGGAAGTGTTCTACATTTCTCACAACATACCCAAAGATTCATGCTGGTTGAAGTAAAAAACTAATGTGAAGAGCAAATCTTTAACACACACACACACACACACACACACACATATATATATATATATAGGAGAAAATTGTATCATCTCAAAGCAGGGCAAGAATTCTCTCTTCCAATTTTAGATTCAGGCTGAGCATGGTGGCTCACACCTGTAATCCCAGCACTTTGGGAGGCTGAGAGGAGAGGATTGCCTGAGTCCATGAGTTTGAGACCCAGTCTGGGCAACTTGGCAAGACCTCATCTCTACAATAAATCAAAAAATTCAAGCCAGGCCAGTGGCTCAGCCTGTAATCCCGCGCCTTTGGGAGGCTGAGGTGAGTGGATTGCCTGAGCCTGCGGGTTCAAGACCTGCCTGGGCAGCGAGACCTCATCTCTACAATAAATCAAAAAATCAGCCGGGCGTGGTAGCGCATGCCTGTAATTCCGGCTACTTGGAAGGCTGCGGCGAAAGGATTGCTGGAGCCTAGCAGGTCGAGGCTGCGGTGGCTGGGAGCGGCCATTGCACTCCAGTCTGGGCGACAGAGTGAGACTCCAACTCAAAAAAAAAAATTCGCAGGATGTGGTGGCGTACCTATAGTTCCAGCTACTTGGAAGGCTGAGGTGGAAGGATCACCTGAGCCAGGCAGGTGAAGGCTGCGGTGGCCGTGAGTGTGCCACTGCACTCCAGCCTGGGCAACAAAGTGAGATTCTGACTAAGAAAAAAAAATCGATTCAAGAGGTACTTGTACATGCATGATGGTGAGGTTTGAGCTTCAATTGAGCGTGATACCTGATGGGTGGTTTTGTAATCCTTATCTCCCCTCTTTTCCCCTTATAAGAGTCCCCAATATCTGTTGTTTCCATCCTTCTGCCTGTATGTACCCTGTGTTTGGCTCCCACTTATAAATGAGAGCATGCAGCATTCGATTTTCTGTTTCTGTGATAATTTGCTTAGATTAATGGCCTCCGGGTTCATCCACATTTGCAAAGAATGTGATTTTGTTCTTTCTTATGGCTACATAGTATCCTATGGTGTATATATATCACATTTTCTTTATCCAGTCCACTGTTGATGGGCACCTAGTTTGGTTCCATGTTATTGCTATTGTGACAAGTGCTGTGATAAAATATATATGCAGGTTTTTTTTTTGATAGAACAATTTATGCTCCTTTGGGTACACACCCTGTAGTGGGATTGCTGAATCAAATGGTAACTGCTGGAGACCAGCTCCAGCCAGGTTCAGGGTACCCCAAAGGTGGAGACGGCGTCAGCAATTGGGGGGAAGAAGATAGAAAGAAAGAGAGAGAGAGAGAGAGAGAGAGAGAGAGAGAGAGAGA
>NW_007084848.1:133661-172271 GCF_000164805.1 Carlito syrichta
CCAGCCACATTCTGTCAACAAAATGGCTGTCTTCTAAAACTATATTCTACAATTTACACCTTCAGTAAATCCTAAGATCATGACCCAGAAGCCTATGACCAATACTAAGGCTCTTAGATGTGACACGAGTTTGAATTATAAGTTGTGTGAAAGCCAAAACTGCAGTTTGCAGAAGAATGGGAGCAATGAGCTTCTAAAGTTAGCTCGTGTTTGTCCCAGTCTCAGAATTTTTATGTTTTGAGTTCACAGGAGCTTAATCTGGTTAGTGCTGAGTAGAAAGGGGGAGGAAATGGGGTCGATAGCTCCCGAACGCATCCTAGTGGTCTCAGAGTCAACGGCCTTTCCTAATCCCTAACGCTCAGTGGGCCTCTGTGGCCGGCTCCCAACAGGTAACTCCATTTTTAGTTCTTTGAGAAATCTCCAAATTGCTTTCCACAGGAATTGAACTAGCTTAACATTCCCATTAACAGTATATAGGCATTCTCCCTTTCTCCACAGTCTCACCAACATCTGTTGTTTTTTGATGTTTTAGTAATAGCCATTCTGTGGTGTGAAATAGTATCTCATTGTGATTTTGATTTGCATTTCTCTGATAATTAGTGATATTGAGCATTTTTTCATATGTTTGTTGGCTGTTTGGACATCTTCCTTTGGGAACTGACTGGGACAGGAATTCTTAGACAAGAAATACAAATCACAAAACCTTAAGGAAGGCATTGATAAATTTAAGAGAAATCCTTAGAATTAAAGACTTCCTTAAAACTCACCATAAAGATTACGAAAAGGCAAGCTGTATTGTGCAAGACGATCTTGGCAAAACATATTAACTTTGTGAGGATTATATTCAAAATATACAGGACTTATATAAAAATGAATAAGGAAAAAGCAAACAATCTAACAGAAAAATGAGTACAGATTTTAAACAAACATCTCATGAAAGAAGATATCCAAATGGGCAATGAACTAATGGAAAGTCCATCAACCTCATTAGTAAACAGGGAAATGCAAACTAAAACCCCAACGAGACAGTGCTACACATCTGAGGGTTTCTGAAGTAAGCTCTTCCTCCCCTGGTTCTCCTCCCAGCCTTAGTTCTCAGTTTTCATTTTGCCCGTTTTTTACTATCTGTGGGTATGTTGATCAAGACCACTGCTCTGAATGCCTGTTGGGTTAATTTAAAGAGTGATGTGATGAGTTATCTCTCATTGGAAAAGACATTTCATAGCATGCTTGCATTACCTGGCCCCGTAAAAGGACTTCACTCTAATGAATGCTGCTATAAACATATTCACTTGAGCATGAAAGGAATTTGTCATTTCCCTCTCTTCATTCTTGTCACCTTCATAAAATCTTGTGTGTGAAACACCTACAAAAAATAGTGGTGATGGACTGAGCACTCGAGACCCCTGGAGAGTACCATGTAACCTGGTACTGTCCTTCCTCTGGGAAGCACCCCCCAAAACAGGAGAGGAGAATGGGGACACTTCTTCTACTGTTGCAATGGTCTGAGCATCCTCAAGTCTCTGGGACTCATCTCAGACCTCCCAGGGCGTCTCGTGGGCATGGAGTTTACTCTTCTAATCACTAGCCATGATGACTGGGTTCAGGAACAGTGGGGCAGGAGGGCACAGCATGCAGGCACCTAGAGGAGGGAGAGGAGAGGGTGTGAGCACCTTCAGCAGGGAGCTATCACCTTGCCGTTCAGAAGGCCACTGTGCAGGTGTCCTTTGGGGCACTGCTCTGGGACCCCACAGCTAAGGACTCCTGTCCCCTGTGGACCCCGTGGAGAAAGTTGACTTTTTAATAATAGCCATTCTGTGGTATGAAATAGTATCTCATTGTGGCTAATTTTTTTGATTTGTTGTAGAGACAAGGTCTCATCAAGTTGCCCAGGCTGATCTTGAATCCCTGGTCACCTTCATGAAATCCTGTGTGTGAAACATCTACAATCCTCTAGCCTCCGCCTTTCAAAGTGCTGGGATTACAGGTGTGAGCCACCGTGCCTGGCTGGATGGTTTTTTTTTAATCCAGTAGATGTAAGAGAATACCCGTTGTTCTAGGAGAAAGAAAAAAAGTCAAAATTTACTGCTTAGTAAATACAGCTAAGTAATAATTCCCCATGAGATGATCTCCAGGTAGATGCACCATCAGGTTCTTAGAAGGTGTACAAACGACTAGCAAATTTCCTCCCTCCCAGCTGCCCTTGCATTTAGCCATCCCTATCTCCATTTGTTTCACCACCACCAAACATCTAGACCTAGCTTAGAGTGTGCCTCATGCTGCAGTCTGCCAGCCCTACCTGAGGTTGCTGGGGTTGACACTAAGGGCTGATAGTGAGGTCTTTCTAACCCTAGAAACCTCTGAGTTCACATTCAGCACTATCATCTTAACTGTTGAGAGAACCTGGGACCCTTCCCTCTGCTTTGTTGAAGCTGATGCCTCAAACTTGGCATTCACTTCCCTGGAATCCCCTAGAAAGAAAAGAAGGGACATCTCAACCCACCACCTCTGCCAGGGGACATCCAGTACTGACAGCTCAGTGAGGATATACTCTATCTTGGACTCCGTAGAAGACCCTCTACTGACCTGAGTCTAAAAGCCTCCAAAGAAGATTGTCATCTCCTTCTCCCTCATAGAAGAAGACTTTGGGGCCTTTCACATATGACTACCCTTGCCTGGGGCTCCCAGCACTGACAACAAGGGTGGGACTCTGTCTCCAATCTCCTTTGGAGAGAGGTTCCCTGGTTAGCACTTGTCTTCTTCATCTGGTCTCCAGTTAGGTCTTAGACCTCCTCTGTGAAGAATTCCTTAGACCAAGACCCGCTCCTCCCTGAGACCTACCAGGCAGAAGTCAGCCCACAGCTCTGTCCACCCTCTCAAGGTTGAGCATAGAAGCAGAGCAGTGGGCAGTCCCTTTGGTAACAGGTAAAGCGGTCCCTTCAGTCTGCATTCAGGGTCCTCACCGAGATACCTGAGCAGTCCTGGAACTCTATTCTCCATTTTTCTGAGATCATGCGTAAGATGAAGGTCTTCAACTTCCTGAAACATCTGAGGGAAAGTCAGGGTAAGCCACATCTGCAAAGGCTCTATGGGGCTTGCAAGGCTTATCAGCAGAAGTAGGACCGTATGCCACCTGAACTGGACCCTGGGACAAGTGGTTGACTGTCAGAGATAAAGCCAGTTGATTTATTCCTTCACCAGCCAGACTTCGCTTCTGGCATAATGTCAGTTCTAGTAGATTGACTTTCTACAGGCAAGAGGTGGAGCAGAATGTCACCAAATGTTTTCTCTTCATTCATACCACCCATTTACTTTGGTATTCTTATTGCTCTGATACATGCTCCAAACCAGTAGTTTTACACAGAGTCCTCTATTTATTGCCTGAGACACATCGTGGAGTAGTAAAAAGAAATGTGCATTAGGTCACACAAGATCTGTCTCAGGCTGGCAGAAGTGGGCCAGTGTGGGCTTTGGACAGATTTGGACTGTGGGACTGGCACCAGCCCAGCCACCAACCAGCTTTATGACCTCAGACACATTGGCAAATTCTGAGTCTCAGGCTCTTTCTCTGTGGAGCATATTTGACAAGCCCCGTCTTCTAGGAATGGTGGGTGTATGGAATGAATGCTGTCAGCTCAGCACAGTGCTTGGCAAGTATTGAGAATCATTATGATGACAGTTGTTTACTATGCTTATTTTGACCTCGGACAATACTATGCACCACACTGGGATTTTTTTTAGCTGAAGTCTCACTCTGCCGCTCAGGCTGGAGAAAAGTGGCACGTTCATGGCCACCACAGTCTCAACCTGCTGGGCTCAGGCAATCCTGCCTCAGCCTCCTGAGTAGCTGGGACTGCAAGCGTGCGCCACCTGGCTTGGTTAATTTTTTTTATTTATTGTAGAGACAAGGTCTCACCAAGTTGCCTAGGCTAATTTTGAATCCCTGGTCACCTTCATAAAATCCTGTGTGTGAAACACCTACAATCCTCTAGACTCCGCCTCCCAAAGTGCTGGGATTACAGGTGTGAGCCACCATGCCTGGTTGGATTTTTTTTTAATTCAGTAGATGTAACAGAATACCCAATGTTCTAGAACAGAGGAAAAATAACAGCCAAAATACTGCTTAGTAAATACAACTAAGTGATAATTCCCCTTCATTTCATATGAGTGTGAAATCGACTTCCCCAGGTAGATGCACCACCAGGTTCTTAGAAGGTGTGCAAATGACCAACAACCTTCCTCCCTCCTAGCTGCCCTTGCATTTAACTCATTCATATCTGCATTTGTCTCACCACCACCAAACATTTTGACCTAGTTTAGAGTTTGCCATACTATTCAGAAACTTAATTGGGTCCCCCTTTTAACGGAGTAGTCTGGCTCCCCCAGGCCAGGGCCACAAGGGCCAGCCAGGGGCCACTGAACAAAATACCTTAAGGGAGCACCACCTTGACACTCCTTGACAGAGTGTGCAAAACTCCTATTTAGTACATTGTGTTCACCTGTATGGACGCAAGAGGACAGGAGCCCTTCCAATCCTGCCCCAGGTGGGGATTCCTTTCTGGTCTACCACATCCTTACAGAACTGTTAGGAGCAGATTTCCACTGCAGGCGTATTCTCTCCACTCTGAGACAGACCATAGGAGAGCCTGGTCCTTGCCCCCCATTTCCATAGCTTCTTGTAGCTCCCGGTGCTGCCTAACTTAAAATTCCCTCCCACCAAGGAACTGGCAGTTTCTCAAGTTCCCAACTTGCCTTGGCCCAGGTCATACGTACCAGAATGCTCCTCCCCACTTCCTCCATCCTTTGGGGTCCCTTAGGTATTACAGTGTCTCTCCCAGTGTTCCTCATTTGATGCTGCTCTTGGATTCTCATATGTTATAGGAAGGGCTGGGTCTTTTTTGTCTATGCATTCTTAGAACTAACATGAAGTTTTTCAAGGTGCAGGGGCTGAATTCACGTTTGGGGAACAAAAGAGCCATGGACAAAAGTTATGAGTTATGATGATTTAATTTCTCCCACAGTCTTGTCTAAGCTAAGCAAATCCAAGTATTTATCTTTTAACATTACCAAAAGAAAAGACTGAAAGGAATAAGAAAAAGCAGCCATTGGCCACATTTACATTTTTTCCACCCTCTGGTGATCCCAACTATTTCACTGTTGGGTTCTTTCACATATTAAAGCAAATCTCTATTCCAATGTTATTTTTTTTTGTACTAGATCACAAATAAAGAAGCAAGGATTTCCAGTTTATTTTACCAAATACAAAACTATTATTCTTAAACTCGATAAACAGCAATAATTATGTGAACCAGGTCATTTATAAACTTAAGATTCTGAATCTAAATAAACCTCTTTAAAAGGAACACATTGAAGAAATAGAAAAAAAAGATAAATCCAAAAGATATTTATGAATAACAGGAACACAAAGAAGGCATCCATTATGCTCTCTCCAGCTTTATCTCACCCCCACTAGATGGTTGACAGCCCTTTTCAACCTCGACGTGAAGACTGCTTCGTATTTCACTAGGGCTGAGAACATCTGCTAGATGAGACTCTGGCATGGGCCCTGGCCACAGCAGTAGCGCCAGCCCTGGTTGCAGCTCTGACTCGGGATCTCTCTTCCTCATCTCTCAGAGCTTCCTCATACCGAGACTGGAAGGTGCTAGGAACGGTATTATTAATCTTGGCCAAAAACTCCAGGACTTTCATCTTGCTTGTTTCAGCATGGGCCCTTGGACCCCATAGGAATTCGTAGCATGGAGGATCACTGTTGGGCACCTGCTGGTACTCCAGGTACTTTGCTTGAACCAAATCTATGGTGACGAGCTTCCGGGGCTCCCCATAGAGGAAGTGCTTCCTACCATCATGGAGCCCCATGTCTTCCAGGAATTCCCACATCTTCTCCTCACTGACACGATTGCCATTCATAAAGATCATGGCCAGAAGAGGCATCAGGATCCCATTCTTGGGAAGACCCCTACCATGGCTCAGATTCCCTTCATCAGAAGGGGCCAGCTTAGGCACAAGCGCATAGGTGTGATTGCTGGGGTCGACTTGCTTCAGGTCAAGGCCAAAGACCAGCTCCAGGCTCTCAGAGGCTCTCTTGAGGATCTCAGAGAAGTGCCTCTTGTATTTTCTGTTAACAATCTTCAGCATTTCAGCCTCTGTAATAGACTCTTTCGTTTTATACTTATCCAGAAGAAACCTCACCAACTTGCCCGTCTTCCTGTACAGAGGATCGTGGTCTGAGCCCTCAGAGGAGGCCCCGGTGTGAAAGGAGCTCAGACTTTCAGCATCTTGGCTCTTGGCACCTTCATCAGAATCTGCGCATGAAGAAGCTGATGCAGGAGGGCTGGTGAATCGTGCTCTCTGAGACTCTTGAGGAAGGCCTGCAGCAGAGGCACTCTGGGAAGCACTCCCACAAGGAGACAGGGAAGGTGGGAACTCTTCCTCCTCCACTGCAGAGGTCTGAGAACCCCTGAGATCTGGATCTTCACCATGAGCCTGGCGACGCTTCTCACGGGCACGAAGCTTACTCTTATGACCACGAGGCATGATGACTATGCTCAGTGACAGCAGGCAGGAGTGTGCAGGATGTGGGTACCTGAAGGAGGAAGAGGACGAGATGGTGTGAACCCCTTTGGCAGAGTGACACTTCATTGATTTTTAGAATGCTCTTGTGCAAGAGTCCTTGAGAATACTACTCCAGGTCATCCTGTCCCCTGAGGACCTTGTGAAGGGAGTCAGAGTGCATCTTAGGCTGTGGTCTGCCAGCCCTGCCTGTGATGACTCTTCTCAGACCAAGATCTTCACTTTTCTGTTTCCTCCAAGGAGGAATTGAGGAGGCCTCTCCCTGGCATCTATGTCCCAGGCTTCTCAGGAATGAAATAAGAAGGGATCTGCTAATATGGGATGGGGGTTCCTGCAGTCCTCAAGGTCCTCACTGCAACTCCTGGGCCAACCTGTAAGTCACCTTTGGCTCATCTGAGGCCCCTTCCACCAGGACAAGGTCTTCACCTTCCTAAAATCTCCAAGGTAAAAGGAAGCATAAATCACATTCGACCACCCCTGTTCATGGCCACCCTGGATTGCTAGCAGAGTCTGAACTCTCAGAGCCTCTGATATTCTGGGGCTGGTGGCCCTGTTATTCCTCACTTAGGCAGGATCTGAGACTTGGCCCTCATCCCACCAGAGTCTTGCAGCACAGACCAAGGTCCTCATCACCCTGAGCCCCAGGGCTGTGAGTAAAGAGCACTGTATCTGACTATCTCTCCTGGGGTTTCCTAGGGTTGAGAGGGAAGCAAGACTTTGTGGTTCCCCCTGTTCTGGGTGGGTGTTCTGGGTCCTCACTCGGGGTCCTCCCCGACTTCTGTCACAACCTAGAAAACATCTTTGTCTTGACCTGAGGCTTATTCCTTAATACTAACGCCTCGATTCTGAAACACCCCAAATAAAAATTGGTCACCCCATCTGGCCACAACAGCTCATGGTCTCCTAAGACTGGGAGCAATGGACAATTTCTGTGTTGCCCACATAGTTATGAGGTGGTTGGCCCAGTAGGCCATCAGGGTTATCACCCTGACTCCTTGCTAAAGTTTTAAAACCTCCATAAGCTGACTTGAGGCTGTCCCCTTTAAGCACATTCTCTATCTCCCTAGGACAAAATGAATGCCACTCACCAAGTCAGCATGCCTGGATCTCCCAGGTGTGATAACCGGGGTGGGACTCTATGTGGCCCACTTGTTTCTAAGAAGCGTTCCCTCATCTCACTCAGTGCTCTCACCTTGATACCTGTTAGGGACTAAGTCTCCAC
Source organism: Carlito syrichta (assembly GCF_000164805.1). Lineage (NCBI taxonomy): Eukaryota > Metazoa > Chordata > Mammalia > Primates > Tarsiidae > Carlito > Carlito syrichta. The sequence continues at coordinate 141,475 of NW_007084848.1, forward strand.
CCACTGATGAATGGGGCTTCACTCATTATTGCAAGGGATTAACTCCTCTGTGACACCACCCCTATGTCAGGAATGAGAGATCATTTCATTCTAACAGCTCTGCCCATGACTTCCCAAGACAGACCACAGAGGTGAGAGAATTCATGAAGCCTCCTCTGTGTTGGAGTGGCTGTTTCCCTCATTCCTCATACAAGATTTTTACCTACACTCCCAACAAAGTTTAGGACTATTCTCTCTTTGGACCTGGGGAGCCAGTCCTTAAACTAAAACCCTCATCTAATGAAATTCTTCAGCCTAAAATCCGGGAGCATCTGAGTCTCTCAGCTATGCGCTGGGCCTCACAGGGCCAAGGCTCAGTGTATCCCTCACCATTGATGCTGAGTGATCTTGCCTTGATCCCTGATCTGTCTAGGATATCCAGACATCTGTCCTTAGCTGACCTGAAACTAGGTCCTTCACAAGATTTTTTCTTAAATGGGACCTCAAAAGTTGGAAGTTCAGAGTAAGCCATATCCTGTCTATACTCTTTAAGGCCTGCAAGGTATGACAGCAAAGATGGGACTCTATGGGACTCCACTGTTCTTGGCCAGGGTTTTGAACATTGCTCAGGGTCGGTCTTCTACTTCCTCACTCCACTGACCTGAGTCAGTAAGGCCCAGACCAAATCTTCACTTTCTGGGCATTCCACATCTAGCTCCATCTGTGTGGGGCCTTTCAATCCTGACACCAGGAGCTGAACTTTGTTCATCCTCTTTTTTGGGAGTGAGGTCTCTTCATTAGCAATCAGGGTACTCGCTTCTATTAGGGCCTAGGACTCACTCCTTCAGACGAAGGGGAGCCACATCCGTAGCCAAGTCCTCCCCTCCCAGAAACCCTTGTGGCAGAAGTCAGCGCCACAGCTCAGCCAGGGACTCTCTGGGCTGAGGGAGCAGGAAAGGGACTGGGAAGCACTGGGCAATCCCCTTGCTACATGCCAGTGATCCCTTCAGTCCACACCCAGAGTCCTCACCTTGATAATTAACCAGTCCTAGAATTCTAGTGGCCTGAGGTCCCACCCCTTAGCTTCGCCAAATTTCCAAGGCGGAAGTCAGGGTAAACAACTTCCGGTCAAAGATGTGCAGGGGGCCCCCAGGGCTGACAGCAAGGGCAGGACTTCATGGGATTCAAGGTAGCAATTCGACCCTGGAACTTCTGCCTCTGTGGAACTGAGACCACTAGCATCACATGTTCCCTGCCTCCCTAGATGGGGAATTCTAGGGACACTCCATGTGGACACCCCTGCCTGGGGCTCCCAGGCCTCACAGCAGAGGCGGGACTGTGGCTGGCCCCCTCTTTTGGAGCGTGGTCTCCTCATTACCAATCAGGGTCCTCACTTCTACCAAGGCCTAGACTTTCTCACTCTGAATAATTGAGGCCACATCCTTAGACCAGGTCCTCTCCCCCCTAGAATCCTCTACACAGAAGTCAATGCCGCAGCTCAGCCTGGGACACCCAGAGCCAAGGGTCTGGGGTTGTGGTGAGGGGGTGGGGCAAGGAACACTAGGTGATCCTCTTGGCTTATGAAGGTGGTCCCTTTAGGCCACACTAAGATTCCTTACCTAGATACCCAGTCTTGAATTCTAGTGGCCTGTGTGTGCACCTCAGACCACGATCCTCACCCTTGGAACACTTCCAGGACGGAAGTCAGAACAGCCACTTCCGGCCAGAGCTGAGGAGGGGCTCCCAAAAGGCAGGACACTATGGCACCCCATAGTTGCGAATCCTAGCCTGAGACGCCTCTTACCTCTGAACTGAGAATACCAATATCACACGTCCCCTGCCTCCCTAGATGGGGAATTACGGGCACACTCCATCTGGACATCCCTGCCGGGGGCTCCCAGTCCTGACACCAGAGGTCGGGCTCTAGAAGGCCCCTCTTTTGGAGCATGGTCTCTTCATTAGCAACCAGGGTCCTCACTTCTATTAAGGTCTAGGTCTCCCTCCCTCTGCAACATTGGAGCTACACCCTTAGACCAAGTCCTCCTGTCTTTGGAACCCTTTGGGCAGAAGTCAGTGCCTCAGCTCAACCGGGGATTCCAAGAACTCCAGGGACGGAGGGGTCAAAAAAGGGTGGGTGGGGCCTGGGTGGGGAGCACTAGGGATCTCCTTAGCCACTTGTGGGTGGTCCCTTCAGTCCATACTTAGGGTCCTTACCTTGATACCTAACCAGCCCTGGAATTCTAGTGGCCTGAGTGTACACTCCTCAGACCACGATCCCTCACCCTCAGAAAACGTCCAAGGCGGAAGTCAGAATACGTCACTTCCGGCCACTCGTATTGTGGGGAGTCCTAGGGGCCCGGACACTAGGGGACCCCATAGATACCAATCCTAGTCTGGGACACCTCTCTCTTCTGAACTGAGACCACTAATATCACATATTCTTTGCTTCTATAGATGGGGAATTCAGGGCCCATTCCATCTGGATACCCCTGCCTGGGGCTCCCAGTTCTGCCACCAGGGGCTGGACTCTGCTCGGAGCCATCTTTTGGAGAGAAAGCCTCTCTACAGTACCTAGGGTACTCACCAGGACTCCAGTTAAGACCCAGGCCTCCTTCCTCAGCAGAACTGGGTCTACTTCCTTTGTACAGTTACTCCCCTCCTTTGGCTCTCCAGGCAAAAATAAGGGGATCCTGAGCTGAGAACTTTAGTGAGCCTGGCAAGACTAAGAACAAAGTGCTTGGAATGTGTGACCTCTCCTGCTAGAGGTGGTTTCCTCATATCACTTGGGATCCTCACCTTCTTTCCTGTTAGTTTCTGGGTCTCTACTCTCTACAGAACTGAGGTTGCCCCCATTAGTCCTAGGCTCTCCTTTTATTGAGACACTTCAAGTGGAAATGAGGGTCACCTCAACCTGACATTCTGCCTGGATCTCCCAGGTCAGTCACAGAAGGGATGTGAGGTATGGGGGGAATTGTGGGGTGAGGATAAGTTTTCCACTTTGTGTCACTTCCTCTGTTTTTGTGTGTCTGGTTCTCTCACTCTCCCCTAAAATTTCTGACGTTGACACCTGACTGGTCCTGGGACTCCATCTTCAGCAGTGATGGGAGATGAGGTAGCTGTAGCTCAAAGCAGGGAGCCCAGGACAGGTGGTGCTCTGTTAGAGGTAAAGTCAGTTTATCTATTCCTTCTCTTCACCAGTCAGACTTAGCTTCGATGTAACTTTGATTCTAATAGATTGACTTACTCCAAGGAAGGCAAAGATTCATTTGATTTTGTGAGCCTCTGATCTTTTTATGTGATCTGATGTCACATGAAGTCATGCGGTCACCCAATGTTTTTTTTTTCCTTATTCACACTTCTCATTTGCTTTTGTATTCCATTTTCCTGTCTATATACTTCAAACCAGTAGTTTATATACAATGTCCTTCTTCTTACCACCCAAAGTACTATTTGGAGCAGGGAGAAGAAAAGTGAATTAAGAGACATAAGGTCTGTCTCAGACTGGGGTGAGAGAAACAGTGTGGGCGTAGTTTTATTTTAAATAAGTAATACTAGGGGACTCTTGGCGAGAAAATTTATTTTATCTTTCCATGACTTTCCCCATCATATTTCTTAAGTAAAATATGCTCCTGTGACAAGTTTGACCATTCACAGTGATGTACATTAAGGAGCTCTCATAATGTTCGCTTGTCTTTGGTTACAGGCCAATGAGCCACGGTTCCTTTCCATCTTGTCTATAGTAGGCATAATTTTTTTTAATAATGGTGAATTATGTCACCATTAGTTGAAGCTGCTAATCTATGCACCACAAATGGCAATTGTTTGTTTGACAGTTCTATTGGTCATGATAAGTAAAGTCAATATTAATATTTGCCTAAAAGGCAGAATTGATGAACTCCGATGTTTCCTGCTTCACTTCTGCTGCTCATGCTCCAGGCTGTAGCTGTGAGAAACTGACCACATAGTGCTCCAGAAAGGGAATTTTGTGGCTTTCTCTCATTGGTCCAGGTACTGTAATAGACATGAGGGATGAGGGGAAGGAGAGGGAAGGAGAGGAGCATTTTAAGAAAATATCTCTGTCTCTAAGGAGCCATAGTAGTCTCATGCAGGGGTCAGCAAACGACAGCTTTCAGGCCAAATCTAGCCCACATCTTGTTTTTACAAATACAGATTTATTAGAGCACAACCACCGTCACTCATTTACATATTGTCTATGACTGCTTTCATACTACAAAGGCAGAACTGAGTAGTCACAACAGAGACTGTGTGTCCTGCAATGCCTAAAATATTTACTTGTTGACCCTTTACAGAAAATGTTTGCCAATCTTTGATCTAGTGGGAGAGACCAGCATTTACGCAAGTAAACATAATTCCATGCAAGATGTGATAATAGATAAGACCTATATAGAAAGTTCTGTGTGAGCATGGGAGAGCGGGAGGGTTTCATGGAGAGAGAACATTGGAGCTGGGCCTTGAGGATTCGGGCCAGGTGAGAGACAAAGAGACATTTCAGGTCAACCCTCAACCCTCTCTGTTCATTGCAGTTACTCAGGGAGCTTTGAAATGGAGATTCCTGGGTCCTCCCTCCTAGAGATTCTGATTCAATTTTTCAGGGCAGGGCCTGGGTCTCAGGATTCTAAAAACTTCACAGGTGATTCTAAAGGCAGCCCATGTTGAGAAACACATGGCCAAGGAAGTGTCAAGGAACAGTTAGGAGCAAGGTGTGAATGGAGGGAGTCTCTGGGTGCAGTGGGAGATAAGCTTGGAATGTAAGGAGTCAACATTGAGGCCAGAAAAACTGGAATTTGTCTTGGGAAACAGGGCCAATAACAGAATATGGGCATGAGACAATATGGTCAGAAGTGTATATAAGGAAGCATAATTTTTAAAATGTGAAGAATAAATAAAAATAAAAACCTGGTCGGAGTTATTTACAAGAGTTTAAGCAAAACAAGGAGCATATCTTAGGGCAGTGACATGTGGTTACACAGGTTCAGGAGTGAGGGCTAAAGTTATAGCAACTTGGGCATGGCACAGACACCAGTCCACTAACATGGCCTCCACTATCCAGGCCCGGAGGTCCCTGACCTGGGAGCATAACCCTTTCTTTTCTGAATCATAGAGAAATATGGGATCCTAGAGGAGAAGTTGAGGCTACAAAGAGGTACTTGGGTACTTGGACAAGTAGCGATTTGCTGCTCTTTGGGAGATGGACTCTTACACCCGAGACATTTTGGGTGGACTTTTACAGATCATGGGGACTAGTTGGATGTGAGAGAGCTGAGTGGAAGGAGCCATAAATGATGATAAGGTTTTCAGTTTAGATGACTCGGGGGAATTTGGCAGCCATTAAAAGGCAAAAGGGGCCGTTCCCTTACTAGACTCTGCTGTGGCCGTGTGCTCTTGGAGCTATGGCTGTCACCATGTTTCTTGGCTTTGGCCCCCTCCCCTACCTTGGGGAAGTGAATCTCCTTTTTCTCACTCTCCCTCTCTAATTTACTTTCTAAATAAACTACATGTTCTAATCTAAGAAAAAAAGAAGGCAAAAGGAACATAACAAGAAATGAAAGATCTTAAGAGTGATCTGGTTTCCTCCTTTTGAAGAACGAGGCCTCACCTATTAGTGCAAGGAATTCATCTCTCTGAGACACCACTTCCTCTTCAGGAAATGACTTCAACTCTGGGAAGGAGGGGTACCTTTAGAAGTTCACTTTTAAAAAAATATTGAACACAATTTTGTCTGTATTCAAGGGACAGGAGCACTACTTTTGTGTTGTTTTCTTGACACGGTATTATCCTATCATATTTTTTGAGTTGGGGTCTCACTCTGTCACCCAGGTTGGAGTGCAGTGGCACAATTATGGACTCAAAGTGATCCTTGTGCCTCAACCTCCCAAGTAACTGGAACTATAAGTGTGAGCCAGCACACTCGGCTAATTTTTTTTGTAGAGACAAGGTCTCACTGTGTTACTGGTCTTGAACACCTGTGCTCAAGCAATACTCCCACCTTGGCCTCCCAAAATGCCGGGATTACAGGTGTGAGCCACCATGTCCTGCCTAAAATGTTATGCTATCTCTTTTGTATTAGAAGCCATTGCTTATCAATGTTGAGCCCAATGAACAGGAAGGGTCTCTGCCTGGTGTGTCACAACATAGTTCTGCATGGATTTGCCTTCCATCTAGCAAAAAGGGATCCATGAATCTCTCCTCACTTTATCCATATCATCTCCAGGCCAGTTAGTTTTCATTTCCCCAAACTCTGATGACTCTGTGGAGATACAAATCATGACACTTTCCTTTTACTTCCTCATTTGTGAAATGAGGAAGTATGTCTGGGCCTTCTCTGGGGTGGCTTTAAACTCCAATAATCCATGCTTGTAAGAGAATATTAAATTATCTGTATTGTAATCTGTGCATTAATAAAGCTTTCTTATCTGACATGGTAGGCAGCGTGCTCACAAAAAGAGAATCCAGGCTTTCTAATAGGAAAAATTATGTGGGCTTTGGGTGAAGCTCTGAGCAATTAACCTGGACCAACCCTAAATGTCAATTTGGTCTCTTATGGCCTGAATATCTCAAAGATTTTAATCTACCTATATTCTCATCTAATCAAGGAAAACTAGAAATGTGGGATCTACCTCAGGCACAACTATGAATAATCACCTTTAGCTATTTAAAGCGTTGACACTTTCAGAAAGCATTTATAATTTAATCGTGGGCTGTATATTCCACATGTAGAGGAGGTGGGTGCATGGCAGAAGTGGTAAGATATCTAGGGAGTGGGGGACTTGCTCCCAAGACGACGTCATGGCTGCACACATCCCCACACTCAGGGAGAATGGCTGTCCATGTGCCCCTCAAGGAGTTTGCTGACTGCATCTGATAAGCGTTGCTGTATTACTTCTTCTCACCTGGTGTGCAGGAAGCTTGGACGGCCCCAATTTGCTTCCCCTGTAGCTCTGTCATTTCTTTGTTGTCAGCTTCTTTTATTCACAACTTTGCGATTGTGGTATTTCTCATGTTGCCTGATGTTTGCTGTTGAATATTTTAAGTATTCCCAAAGACTTGATCACTGGGTAATCACTGGGCAGACTTTGTATAAGTGGAATGGATGACAAGGGGAGAAAGAATTTGCTCCTTGTTAATTGACCCTACAGAAATGGATAAAACAATTCATAAACAAAATGTCAATTGTCCTCACTGTCTTTGGAAATCCAATCTTAGAATCAGATACTCTTTCTTTGCAATAAATAATTTCTTAGATCTAGAAAAAAAAATAGACTTCAGGTAGGCAATAGGCTAAACACCTGGAACTTTCAGCTAGACTTCCTCATTTTGATTTATAATTTATAAGAGATTTCCTGCTCTCTGATGCATAGGATTATCCCAGAAAGCAGAACATCTCAAACTTTAGCATTCAAGTCCTAAAGAGAGCAATTCAGAATAACTGTCAAAATTGTAAAGGCATATGCTCTTTGTTTCTGCAATTCCACATTTAGGAATTCTGCCTACAGCACCACTTGCTTTTGCATGAAATTATATATGTTATTCATTGCAACATGGTTGGTGATAGCCAAATATTGAAAACAACCTGAATGTTTTTCAATGGGGAACTGAGTTCATAAATTAGGAGGTACTATACAGGCATAAGAAAGAATGAAGAAGTCCTTTATCCAGTAGTCCCACCCTTATCCCTGGGGATAAGTTCCAAGACCCCCAGTGAATGCCTGTAACCATGGATAGTACCTAACCCTATAGACCTTATTTTTTTTTTCTACACATACATATTTATGATAAAGTTTAATTTATAAATTTGGAAAGGTAAAAGATTAACAACAAAAACTAATGACAAAATCAAACAATTATAACAATGTACTATAGTAAAAGTTCTATGAATGTGCTGCTCTCTCTGTCTCAAAATATCTTATTGTACTGTACTCACCTTTTTTCAGACTGTGGTTGTCCATGGGTAACTGACACAGCAGAAAGCAAAATCTCAGATAAGGGGGCTACTGAATACTGATGTGGAAAGATCTCCAAGATACGGCGTGCAGTGAAGTAAGCAAGGGGCAAAACAATGAATATGCTACCAGTTCTAGATGGTGGGATACAGGAAAACACAGATTTGTATGTATTTACATATGTGCAAAAATATCCAGTAATATTCACATGTGAGAAGCTAATAACAATATAACTGATCAGTCCTTGGAGGGGGGGTGGTGATGTTTGCTGAGACTGTGAAGACAGGGGACAGGGGTAACCAAGCAACCTTTCACTGGATACCTTTCCATACTTTTCATTTGGAACCCTAAGAATGGCTTACATATTCAAAAGGCAAATACATATTTTAAATTTTTAATAAAAGAAAACTCTGGATCTGAAGAATCACCTGGGATGTATATTTTTAAATGTTTAGGCCACAACTCTAAGTGTTCCTAGTCAATAAGGAATTGGGGAATCTGCATTTCGCGACTAGCAGCCTGACTGATTCTGATGTAGATGGTGCAAGGAACCAAGAAACTATGGAGCACACAGCCACAGACTGCATTCATGCAACAGCTATGCTTTTATTGAACATTGGATTACATGTATCTGTCCACTTCATAAATTATGCTTTATTGTATTAAGGAATAAAACCCATTTCTTATCTTCTACAACTTGAACATTCAGTTTACTACACAAGATTTGACTTAATGTCATACAGACCACATACAATGTGATAGGCGCATTGGGAGCATTTCTTGAAAAATAACAATTCAATCAAAAAGCACACTTTACAGATAGAATTTTACATGGTCACACAGATAAGTTTGCACATTTAAAAGGATCTGAACGATTCACAGTAATACTGTGAGTTTCTTATAAATAATTCATTTATCCAAGGAGTCTGGGTGAAGCAACGCCATGACATTATTTACACTAAGTACCACACCTGGAACTTGTTCTGAGTTATTTAACACAGAGTACATTTTTCAATGCAATAAATATTTACAGTTAATAGTAACAAGTACAATTATAACATAAAATATGAGTCTAATATTTAAAACAAAACATAAAATGACATTCAAGAAGTTTGTGCCATGTATTTTTACAACTCACTGAATTGATTGTTTCAACAAACTTTATTACCCAAAACCCTGTTGACATGAACGCAAGAAAGGTCATGTTTGAATCAGTAAAACCCAGATTACAGAAAAAATACTGCTTAAGACAATCAGTTTTAATTTCTTAATGTTGCACATATATTACCAATGTCAATAGCTAAATTTGAAGTGAAGTGATGAAAAATTTGGATTCACAACAGGTTTAAATTAATAATGTACTTTCAACATTGGAGTCTTGAGTTATGCCAACATTTTTAAGCTTATCTTGGAGTTAATGAGATCTTGAACGTATGAGGTTTTACTGCCTGTTAAAATGATTCTTTTAAAAGATTGTAAAATTATGTGAGTCCTTCCATGTCATTAAATGACTCTGGGAGTGAATTTTAAATTGGGGGGAAAAAGTTAAAAAAAATGTTCTCGGCCAGGCTTAGTGGCTCAACCTTGTAATCTCAGCACTTTGGGAGGCCGAGGTGAGTGAATTGCCTGAACCCGCAGATTCGAGACCTGCCTGGGCAAGTTGGTGAGACCTCGTCTCTACAATAAATCAAAAATTAGCCGGGTGTGGTAGTGCATGCCCGTAGTTCTGGCTACTTGGAAGGCTGAGGCGGAAGGATCGCCAGAGACCAGCAGGTCGAGGCTGCGGTGGCCGGGAACATGCCACTGCACTCCAGTCTGGGCGACAGTGAGACTCCAACTCAAAAAAAAAAAATTCTCTTCTAGAAATGTGAGTTAAAAAGGGTGTCTCGGTTTCTAACAGGGCACCTAGGGTTCAGCACTAAGGTACCTAAGTCCATACCTGAGTTTCTTACCCGGGCCCTTAGTCCTGGAGATGTTTTCCTTTTGGACACCATTTATGTAGCCTGGGTCCCCAGGCTCCAGGAAAACATCCACTGTCACATCTCAATCTATTTTGGGGAAAGTGTGGGAGTGGGAAGTGGTAGTTTCACCTCTTTCTGACACTTTTTCTCCAACTAAATCTGATTCAAAGAAGAATGTCTGGATTGACTGTTCTCACTTTGGTCCTCTCTCTAGCTTGAACCTTCACCAAGATTTTTTGTCACTTCATTTAGTCACAGAACCAGGTGGGAAATTCTTCCCAGGGCTTCCAGTTGCAACTTAATTGTGTCTCTGAGTGGGGGAGGGGGAGGGTACAAGCAGCTGACCTAAGGGAGTTTTCTATTCAACCACTTTGTGCTACATTTCAGTCTCTGCCCCCAGCAAGTCCTTAATCTATGTGCTTCTAAGCTGTTTGCCTACATTCTCTGACTCTAGCACTAACTCAGTCCCCTGCACAAAATCTAGAAAAGGAAAAAGAGTTTTCTATTAGGTATTGTGAACTTCATTTTTCACCTAGGTTGGATTTGGGAAGCCGTGCTGAGCAGTGGAATGGTCATGAACTTAAGAGAGATCAGGTCCACATTTACACTCTGACACTCAACTTCCTCACCTGACCTTAGAATTGTTAAGTGATCTTCCTGGGCCACAGCTTTGTGTGCCCAGCACTGCACTTGGCACATCATTGGTGCTTGGTGAAGTTGAGCCTCTTCCTTCTTGCACTTCCAGAGCTACAGGACTCTATTCAGGTTTTGGACAAATACAATGTATTTTGTGGCATGTGTTTTTGCACCCAAGGATCTTGACCTTCTTTGTCTTAGACTTCCACTTCATTGTAACATAGAATATTGTTCCCATCAGTATGCCTTTCCTATTCACTCTCTTGTGCCAAGTTGGACAGATTCACTTTGTGGGTGACAGCATATCCTGTAAACTGGGGAAGCTATGCTCAGCACTGTTCTTCGATATCACAGAACAGGCCATGAGAATGAAACATGGTTAGTTCGCCTCAAAATAGAATGAAATCAGATTAAACTGAGCGAAATTAAATCACCTTTCCATAGGTCAAAAATGGTCCAATAGTGACAGTTTCATGTTTCAGCCTCAGTTCCACAGACCTTTTAATCCAGTGTTAGATGGTCACTAGTAAATGAATTTAATATTTACAAATGTCTCTAGTAAAGGATGTAAAGCAGCTCCTACATCCTCAGGGAAGGCTTGGATGAGGTAATGAATATAGAAGTACTTTATAGACCATGAACGCTAGGTAAATGCCAAGTTTTTAAAAAATTAATCATGGACATAATTTCATGGTAATATTCTAACCCAAGGACTCTTAATTTATTTTATTTTATTTTATCATAGAGACGTGGGGTGCAATTCAGGATTAGGTACATGGGACTCAAATTTAATATACGTGCAACAGTGAAACTTTTAAAAATTTTAGATAAATTCTGCTGAATGCCTTTCTAATGTGAGATCTTACAAGAGAAAAATCTGTTCTCAGTGTGCTATTTGTTGATTGCTCTGGATATGTTCAGCTGGAGTTAATGTTTCTCCCCAACCCCAAACAAAGGTTGTCTTTGAAGGCCAAAATTGTAGTAAGAGATTGTAAGATATTCAAGTTGTATGTTTGTGTTTGGGAGTGGGGGGTGTCTGGGTGGGGGCTGGGAGAAACGATCACTCAGAAGAGAATAAAGTAGAGCTTGTCAGGCTTGGTTTCATTAAACAGTGCACACAAAGCCTGATCCCATGAGAATGAAGAATTCCTTTGTTTTCAGCCGTTAATTTGTTTCATGAAAATGTGGTCAAAAGTTAGACAAATGTGCGAAATGTGCTCCACTCCGCCCAGAAACTCAGGGCTAATTCTAAACTACTCTAGCAACAGCTCCCTCCTGGTGTAGATGTGAACAGCACAAATGGCAAGAAAGTTTACGCCCCTCCCATCTCACAACCCGAGTGGATGCTCGTCATTAAGCTTCCATATAGTCAGCTTCCCAGGGCAATGGTTTCTAGCTGACTTCTGGGAAAAGTGACTTAGCCACCTATTACTCCGCAGATGAGGATGCCATTTGCCATGCACTCCCCAAACAAAGCTAATCTCTATTACCAGAAGCTATTTGATGCATGAAGAGACTGAAACCAATAACCAACTGCTACTTCGGCATAAACAAACACTTTATAACCCAAGGATGCTCGTGTGCTACAGTCAAGTTTATTTTTTTTCTGCTCAATGTGCATTTTCACAACAAGATGAGCTTGGTTCATCTGCAGCAGCCTCTAAGCAGCTTGTTTACCTAAGGGTTCTCCATCCTCCAAGATGAAACCAAATTATGAGACAAAGAGGGAAATCCGGGGCTTGTTAATGAGGCAGAAGGCAGGTTCAGTGGGAGAGTGAGGGTAGCCAGAAGAACAGGGTTTAGCCATCCACATTTATGAGGAATCATCAAATCAACAACAGGGAGGAGCCTTGTCTGCACTAAGTAGGGAGGATCATCCCGCTAAAGAATATCACTCCCAATAGCAGCTGCACCTTCCCTGCCAGCAGCAGCCGTTGGTGGGAAGACTGCTTTCTTTATTGCTTAATCTATCAATGTTGAGCTGCCTGCCTCAGGGAAGCTCAATTTAAGATAGATTGAAAGGTAGTGTCTGTCAATTGAATAAACACAGATGGTTTTCCACAGCAAAAATTGATTTTTTTCTTCACCAAAGACATAAGCACTAAACATGATTATCTTTGGAAGCCAGGCGTGAAATGTCTCAGCTCCAGCCCCTGCTGCACTCTGCCCTGGCAAAGAGGTGATACCACGTGGGGGCTTGGGTCTCTCTCACGTGATTTTAGGTTATTGAGGTGGAACAAAAATTTGACTTCCCTAGAGAAGGGCTCTGCTAAGTTCTTCCCAGTAAGAAGGTCTGTGTTAACCCATTAGTTGATTCACAAAATAGTTTTACCAGTCATTGGTCACTGGCCAGCAAAGTGTCTCAAAGAAGTAATAAGATTTGCCTAAGGACACATAGCTACATCTAGACCTCCATCTTCGCACCCTGTGTCCAGAAGCTAGAAAGGTTACCAAGCACCATGGCATCATGGTGTTAACTGAAGAAGATGTGAAGATGAGTCCTATTCCCAAAATGTCTTCGGAAGCAAGTAGATCAAAGATGCTTGAATTCAAGTCATGCTAGGTACCCAGAATGTTATGCATGTTAGCAACAAACTAACCCTAGAGTTGTTTATATTCAAGAGTTTTAAAGATAACCAAAGACAGAACTGTGGGGCAGTCATTCATGGTAACAGGTACATGGAGATTGAAGTAGGGTGAATAGGAAGAGTAACCTTTGTATAATGAGGAGATTGAGCAATATGTTTTCTGGTATTTTTTCAGTTCTAACTCCAAAACATAGCAAGCTCATGGAACGTCATTCATGCAAAATATTCCAAGGAAACCCTAGAAGCAATAGAAAGGGCTGTCTTCTTTCATATTGCTAATGTGAACAGTATAGACTAGTAGTTGAAGGATTTCCAAAGAGTCATTGTTGCAAGGGTAACAAAGGTAGAACAACCGTGGGAACCAGTGGGATACAGAAATACTGTAGAGACAGAACTAGAGACAATGAAGAAACTCAGAGGATTTTAGTGATACATGGGATCTTAGCATCGTTTTCTCTGTCTAGAGATGAAAACAAGAGTCTAGAGAAGGGAAATTGATAGCCAAAGTCATATAGCTACAGGCAGAATTGAGTTGTCAAGCTCAAAACCTTGGTTCTTTCATCTACACTATCTGTCTTGCTTTTCAAACTGTGCAATGTGATTATGGTCTATCAGGAAAGCAGGTGTGTACAGTACATAAGCGCATGTAGCAAGCAGAAGTGAAAAGGTTTCACTCCAGTACACAACTGTAAACACAGATCACAACTATCTTAGTCCTCACTCCTGAAGCTCTGTAGAGAGTGTGCACATCCTTGAATCAAGAGACAAGAGTCTTTTCATATGTGCCATGTAGAAATGAGAATTGACTGTTTCTATGATACCCGGCTAAAGAAAACCTGAGCTAAAACTGTCTGGGGCTGTAAGGGATATACAGTAAACACGTTTGCAGGATTTGGATTTATTTGAAAGTAAGCTAACACGTTTGTAACCTGTCAGGATTGGCCTGATTTTGAGTAAAGACAAACTTGATTCAAGGTTTCTAAAGTAAGGTAGTCAAATCATTTTAGAGCTAACTATACTCAGAAGAAGAAAAATATTTCAGTCCTGTCTTTTTCTGTACATGGGCTCTTTCATAAATACTCTTCTTAAGTAGAAACAAGTCTGTAGCTGTTTTTCAAAAAGTTCTTTAAGTTAAGACCTCTGTAACTTTCTTACACATATTCAGATGCATGTTAGTGAAATTTTATTCATTTCTTCCCACAAACTTTAGGAAAAGCTTACATTAAATGTAAATATGTTTTTATTTCCACTCAGATACAATCCTTTCTTATATTGAAACTATCTCAATGTAGCAAAGACAGCTAAATCTAAGTAAATACACTTGGTTCAAGATTTGTACACCAAGAATAAATGCTGTATTTTATACATTTATAAATATTTGATGAATTGATAACATGATCAATTTTTCCCCAAAAGGAGTTCTCTTCTATGGTGAAACAGCACTCTAGACGATTAAAACTGGATAGCAGCAAACAAGACTTACAACGAGTGAGCATTCAGTGTGAGATATCACTCACAGCCCCACATAGATCTTTATATATGTGTCGATGTGTTTGGTTATATTTTTTGCCTTAAATTTAGTATTGAGTGTTTCTCCTAGTACTCAGTAACATCTTTTTAACAAATCAATACTGAGGGAATTGTTTTATATTAAACTGGCTTCCAGTGTTATCAATATATGGGGTTCTTTCACAGAGTTGAATTATTTTCATGTTAAGAGTGTAAATACTTTCTTAAGTGTTTCATGTAGAGATGGTTTTGTGGCTGCATAAGTTCTTAGGGATTGGATATCTGGGAAAGATTTTAATTCTCCCTCACTGATGAAGCTTAGCTTGGCTGGGTAGGTTATTCTTGGTTGAAATTGTTTATCCTTTAGGACTTTGAAGATAGGGCTCCAAGCTCTCCTAGCCTGCAGGGTTTCTGCAGATAAATCTGCTGCTATTCTGATTGGTCTTCCATAGTGGGTGATCTGGCCTTTTTCTCTTGCTGCCTTTAGGATTTTTTCTTTTGTGCCTACTTTATTTAGGTGAATTATTATGTGTCTAGGAGTTGGTCTTCTCATTTGTTGTCTTGCGGGGGTTCTCTGAATCTCTTGTGTTTGAATTTTTGTATCACTGATTAGATAAGGGAAATTTTCTTGAATGATCTCGTGGAAAGTTTGTTCCGAATATCACATGTTCTCACTCATATAATGGACCTTGAACATCCAATGCAATACTATGAGAAAATGACGGATGGTACTGGGAAACTATGGGGGGGAGGGGGATGGGATTAACAGTAGCAAATATATATCGGGGGATGGGAAAACACTTCTTATCTACAGGGTGCCTGAATGAAACGTCATTGTACACCTAACCCTTAACTGTACCCCACAAAACCATAATAAAAAATACTGATTAATGAAAAAAAAAAAGAGTGTAAATAAAAGTTGTTCCTTGGTTTGTGTATTACAGATATTCCTGAAAAAAATTAGTCAGGTTGTATTTTTAAAGCACTAGCATCTGCTTAAAGAAATGACAAGGTGAAGTCTTTCACAAAGTAAACATTCAGTGTATGCCTTCTCTCCTATATAAATCTAGTTATTCACAAAGTTTCTATGACTTAATTAGCCACAATTATGTATCAGGGCTTGATGTTTAACATAATTTCCTACTTGTTCCCTTTTCTAAAAACAGAGGGAGGTTTGCTCTACATCAGAAGAAACATTCACAAATTGAAATGTTAAACTTAAGACTTGATGGCTTCCTTTGAAACAAGATAGCGATACATTTGGGCACCACCTACATGAGCATTCTGAAGGGTCTTTGAAGGGTACAGAGATAACAACAGATGTAAGAATTCCTGACCAGCCTTAAAGCAAAACCAAGATTTCTTGGGGGGAGGAGGAGCAAAGCCAAGGGTCAGTCTAGACATACCCCTCGTGACAGATGTTTCCATTGATGAGGCTAAAAGTGGCCACGGAGGGGTTGGTACTCTTGAAGGAGGTCATGCAGGTGGTACTTCTACCTGTGCTGTGAGACCGGGTTATGAGGCCAGGCCGGCAACAGAGAAGCTGGGTGTTGAACTGTTTCCTGAAACTCTTGCTCAGCAGGTAGAGGGCAAAGGGGTTCACGCAGGAGTTGGTGAAGGCCAGGAGGCGAGCACAGATGCTGGTGACGAAGTGAAGCATGGAAGTATCCACCTCAGAGTAGTGGTAGGAGCGGTACAGGTAGATGACATGATTGGGGAGCCAGCAGAAGGCGAAGAGGCCCACAAACACCAGCACTGTCTTGGCAAGTCGCTTCCGGGATTCGATCTAAGGAGAGAGTCACATGGAGAGAGACAGAGGGACTCTTAACAAGTGTAAGAGGAAAGCAAGTGTAAGAAGAAAGACTCAGACGAAAAAGGGATGGGGAAAAACAATTAGGAAAATAGATGAGCTCACGAAGCCACAGAAAAACAGTTCAGTGGGAAAGGGCAAAAGAGAATCCGATAAAATGAGAGAAAAGTGACAGAAACAGACAGAAAAAGAAAAATAAAGAGTCAGAAACACAGAGATGAATAAGCCAAGAAGCAGAAATCCACAAAGTAGAATAGAGTTAGAACATGCTGTTGAGAACAGATCTTTAAACAGTTTATTACGTGTTTGAATGGATTGTACAATGAAATTCTAGTAAGTGCCCTCTTTTTCCTCAGGAGAGCGTTGGTGCAATTTATCAGCCATATGACTTCATGTCTTTCTTTGCTTTGTTGTTAATAATTTCTTATTCCCTTTGATACTCAACAAAGCAGCCAGTTTTATTTTTCCTCATTGGCCAGACCAAGATAACTCTCTATTATTATTATTATTTTCTAATCTTAAGTTATTTCTGGACTATACTATACAGGAAGGGTCTTAGACAGAGAGAGACAAACATCTTTTGCTCTTAACTCTCTCTACTACCTCAAGGGGAAACATGTTTCTCATGAAAGAGTTTGGGGATAATGAAAATTTGCTACTGAGAGGCCTTTCAAGTAGAAAGGTGGTTTCACTGAGATTTGCCACTCTTCCCCTGCAATTAAGGAGAAAAATACAAAAATAAGCTTTAAAGGGCAAGGCTTCCAAGTAAGTCAGTTATTCATTTAAATAGGGTGGGGAGTCATTCTACTTTTCCATGTAAATGCCACATGATCTACAGCTGGACTAGAAAGCAAGGAGAACTGGCAAAGGGGAGAAAGCCAGAGCCTTGGTTTCTACCATTCATAACTCAAGGATGAAATTATGGGACCTCTGGGGGATGGGAGAGGGAGTTTAATCATATGGAGACATCCTACATGCTGGGCACTATACACCTTACATATGCTGTCCCTCTTCTAATCCTCTAATAGCATTACAGTATAAGGATTATTAGCCTATTTCATAGATAAGAAAACTGGACTCAGAGAGGGTGAGTACATCATGAAGCCTGGATTTGAGCCCAAATCAATGTGAACCTATCTTAATCAAACTACTTGTTTTTCTTCAATTGGCCTCATTTTCTGGCCCCCTCTGCTTTGTCCCCATGTAGTAACCTTCTTCCTAGCCAATGTGATTGGCATTTTAAAAAGCTACATCGCCTATGTATCTCAATGTTTACCTCTCTTAAAGAAAACAATCCATTTTCAGATATTTCTCAAAAAAAAAACCCCACTCTCCAAATCTTTCAGGTTCTCAATCCCTCCCTAGCTTAGGTTTTTAACAAGAGAATAGGATTATAAAGACCACCTGAATTCCCAGGCTTTGGTGGCTAGAAGTTTCCATTTATCATCTGGCTGCAGATCACTCACCTTCTCTGATTGCAGAATCAAGTGACACGACCACCTAAATACTGTATTTGTCAGTGGGTTCCAAAAGAAATACAAGGGACCAAATCCCCCAAAGAAAGTAATCAACCCTAAGCACCCACCTGCTTCTTGACATGTATATTTCCTTCCACAGGAAGATTGTAAGCACTCTGGATCAGATTTTTGGCAATGAAGTAGTAGTAGACAGAGATGATTGACAGTGGGATGATATAGAAGACCAGAAAGGAAGCCATGGAGTGAATTTTGGGATGTAACTCATTAGAATGTGGGTATGGGGCACAGCTAATGAAGGTCTGGTTGGTGCTTTCCTCGTGGAAGGGGTGGAGATCAGAAAACACAGCCTCTGGGATGGCCAACAGCATGGAGATGACCCAGATCAAGGCAGCTTTGAGGCAGATCTTCATCAGGGCATGAGAGGCCTGGATATCCATTGGCCGGACGATAGCTTTGTACCTAGGGCAGGAAAGAGGGAACCCCATCAGTTGCCTAATTATATTCTGGATGCCAGGGCAGGACTACGGTGAGACAAGTGAGACACCTGGGGTGCAATATTTAAGGAGGGCCTCACTCTCAGGTTCATGAGGATGCTAGGTCTGAGCTCAATGATTCTGACACTCCACTTGCTGCACCCTAATCTGGTCCTGAAGGATGTCTCCTTTCTCCAGAAGTGCCCTTCTGCCCACATTCTCTTTTTTTCTCTCTTAGTTTGGAGCAGAATTTTTTAAAATTTATTTTTCTAAAATTGACAAGTAAAATTGCATATATTTACTGTGCACAACACGATGTTTTGAAATATGTATACATTGTGGAATGACTAGATTGAGCTAATTAGCATATGCATTACCTCACATACGTAAGGTATTTTGTGGTGAGAACATTTAAAATCGACCCTCTTAGTGATTTTCAAGAATACAATATATTGTTGTTAACTACATTCACCATGTTGTACAATTCATACTCTCTATTGATTTTAAGAATACTTAGAAAAACTGAAGCTCCTTTCATTTTACTTCTTAAATCATAAAAATTAATAACAAAGCATGTTACTGCTTAAAGGACACAGGGACAAGAAAGTTGGTTTTTTTTGTGCAAAACTTTCATTTTGAGTATTCAAATACACTTCAGGGAACCTTAAGTCATTGAGCGTTTTAAGTATGCCTCTTCTCTCTTTCAAAAGATGCATAATGCATGGTCCACTAAAAAGATTATATCCAGAAGGATCCCCATAATTGTCAAATTGATCTTTTCCTTGCTTTCTATTCTCAGCCTTATCTTCTCTTAAAGTATTTAGGTCCTTCCTGGTTTGTAAGCTATTTGTGCTCCTGTATTAGATTGAATGCTCTGGGGAGCAGGCACTGAGATGAATGAAGTAAAAAGTACAAAAGTTTTTGGGGGGAGTAATACTTATGAAAAGAAAAAGGGTAGGGAGTAGGACTGGGCAGACCTTAATGGAGACCTGACCAGGTCTGTACAAGCAAGGGTGACTAACCATTCTGGTTTGCCTGGAAATTTCTCAATTTGAGCAATGAAAGTCCTACATTCTGGGAAAATCTTCAGCCCCAGAAAATGGGGCAGCTAGTCACCCTACACCAGTCCACTGGAAAGTTTGAGAGCAAAGATTGCCCAATGGAAGGGTCCTGCTTTGAGTGGAAATGGCCAGGCTCTGTGTAATCACCTTACTTAATCATTGACTGGGGTCACCCCAGAAGTGTGTGATCTCAGTTGCTACCAGGCTCAGCCCCTGGGAGGGAATCACCCAAGAGAGGATGATCACAACTTGAAAGCTGAAGTGGACCCCAAAAAAGCTGCTAGCTTAAGGCTTTAGCTAACCACACGTGCTGCAACTGAGTGAGTCTCTTCTTCAAGGGAGGTCTGAGCAGTACATCTCCATGTGTGCACATTGTCGATAAATGCCTAGCACAGTGGGCCACAAGACTAGGGCACAACTATCTTGTCTCATAATCCACTAGAGGATGGGCTTCAATTGTTCAATTGTACATGAGCTACTATAGTGTAGAAGTTGCTGAGTTGGGACAAACTACATGTGAAGGTACTCATTGCTGAAAATGCTGTGTCCAAACTTGGTTTCACCTATGATATTTCTTTTTTCTTTCTTTCCTTTTTTTTTTTTTTTGAGTCGGAGTTTTCACTCTATCATCCAGGCTGGGGTGCAGTGGCACTCTCACAGCTACTGCAGCCTCGACTTGCTGGATTCAGGTGATCCTTCCTCCTCAGCCTTCCAAGTAGCTGGAACCACAGGCGTGCACCACGATGCCCAGCTAATTTTATTTTATTTTATTTTATTGTGGAGACGAATTCTTGACAAGTTGTCCAGGTTGGTCTCAAACCCATGGACTCAGGCAATCTCTTGCCTCTGCCTCCCAAAGAGCTGGAATTACAGGCATGAGCCACCATGCCACTTGATATTTCTTTATGTCATGGACAGCACACGGGGCAGGGGAGGGGACACTTATTTCTACTTGCTTCTATGTTGATTAGACCTCTATTGAGTTACCACTCTCGGCTGCACCCCAACTCCTCATTCAATTTCCTCCTCCCACTGGGGAAGAAGGAGTGAGTTATTAAGTGGCCAGTTTGGAAAAGAGAACCTGGCATGTATATTGTACTCAGGAAGGTCTATGGTTGTCTAACAGTCCCTTGTCTAGGAGAATGGCATGTCTAAGATAGGAGACAAGAGAGTGTCTGCAAATTCATTATTGCTGTAGACCTAAGACACATTCCCCAAACAGCTCTGTCAGACATAGAAGCAATTATTTTTATTGTTGTCTGTCTGATTTCTTTATCTAGCTCTCTGTTCCCAACTTAGGTCGGGAAGAGAGGGTTATTATTTATTGGACACCACCAAACCCCAACACTCCAGAACAACACTACAGTCCTGTTTTAGTATACCTGGGTTTGCTTTCATTTTAAACAATTACAAACAAACAAAAAAAAAATTGGAAAGTTCTAGCCTCCTCTGATATTGTCTTTATTCATTAGCTATTATAAACATTTTCCTAGCTTAGAATGTTTTCATGAAATTAACATCTTTAGTTAAAGTTATGTGAACATCTTCAGCTAAGATGCATATGACTAAGGATATCTCTAATAAATTTGTTAGAGATAAAAATTTTTTTAGTTTTGAGTCCAAGTCTCACTCTGACACTCAGATAGAAGTGCAGTGGCACAATCATGGCTCACCTTCTGGGCTCAGGTGATCCTTCCACCTCAGCCTCCCAAGTAGCTGGGATTACAGGCCTGTACCACCACACTTGGCTCTTTTTTTATTTTTTGTAGAGATGAGGTGTCACTATGTTGCTTAGGCTGTTCTCAAACTCCTGGGCTCAAGCAATCCTCTTGCCTCAACCTCCCAAAGTGCTGGGATGACAGGTGTGAGCCACTGCATCTGGCTAGAGATAAAATGGTAACTATGATGTTTATCTGCAATTTCTGGCAGATGACAACCATAACTACCATTAACTCTCAGAGTAAAGATGAGTCACTCAGTCAGAAACCAAAATGAATGGCTTACCTCCTTCTCTCTTGAAAATCTTGTGTTCCTAGGTGCAAAATGCCATGGGAGCTAATGAACTGCTATTTCAAATTCATAACTTTTAAAACATTTCTTTTATAGTTTTGCCAGAAAAAATAATTTGAATTTAGGTCTAATTAGGCCTCTAGATTTATGTACCAGTTGTCAGGAAATATGAGGATAGAAGAACCTGCTAAATGATGCTATGAGAATATAATCAGTCAAATTCGGAACTGGAAAATTCTACAAGAATAATGATCCCATTTTTTCTACAAATACATGTCATAGAAAAGCAGGGTGAAGTGACTAAAATGTGTAAGATGTATCAACCAGATGCAATATATGGACTTCTTTTGGATTTTGATAAAAAGATATTTTTGAGACTATTGAAGAAAATCAAATATAAATTGATGATATCAAAGAATTACTTTTAATGTATTGAGTGTGATAATGGAATTATGGTTATGTGTTTCTTAAATGACCTTGTTTATTAAAGATACATGCTGGGTGGCTCCTGTTTAGGAGTGATGGTTGGCTGGACTGGAGTGGACACCTGATCTAAACCAGCTAATGAACTGTCTGGCTGGCTACTAAAGAGTATCTCCTTTGCTAGGGGAGGGAGGGGAGCACATGGCAACACACTGGTTACCTGGTCCACTTTCAGGGGAAGCGAGGACCTGTCAGAAGCCCAAACTTCACCTGTATTCGGCCTACTTATGTAGCAAATCCTCATTTGTACCTCACAACTTTAAAATAAAATAATTTTTTTTAAATTAAAAAAATTGTTTAAAAAACTTCTCTTTTTCTTAAGTATTTAACTTGAAAAATAGAGATAATGTAGTTAATGATAGATGCTGAAAATAAGATATTTTAATGTCAAGGAAAAGATTAAAATAGCCATATTTTAACCACATACAAGATGAATAAGCAGAGTACCTGAATTGAGAGAGAAAAAAAGAATGAGGCAGACATAAGAGGAGAAGCTGCAATGGTGTCATACAGAGAGTATGGCTTCTGAATGTACAAGAGATCTTCTGTTATAATCTTACAATATCCCCTTCCTCTTTTCACTTGAGTTAGTTTGAGTGGCTTCTTCCTTGCCAACAAAAGAGCCTTATCCAGAACAATTAGATATGATGGCCATTTAAAGTTATAAGATTTATTTCCAGGATCATTTTACATATATCATCCCCCATTTGCTGCCCTCTGAAAGCATGAGCTGTCAATTTTCAATTGTACCTGAGAGACAGACTAGTCTATGCCCCGTTCCTAAATTCTTCATTATTTTCCTGCTTCCCTCCTTTCTTCAAGCCCAATCCTCGACCCTCCATTTATCTGAATCCAATCCTTCCAAATTGAAGTATCATCTTGATGATACTTTTGCTGACCAAGATAGGCCTTAATAATTCTCATTTTTTCATCCAATCTGTCTGACCTGTATGAAGATTATCAACTCCTCTCATTTTCTACTTACTCTGTGCTATCTTAAACTGTTTGCTAGCTTTCTGTGAGTATGACTTCTCTATCTGACTTTTTCTTAACTTCCCTGAGGTCAGAAACTTACATCTTCTCTACTTCTTTCTGTATTACTAAAAATGCCCCAGATTCTTTGCTCTGCAAATAACTTATTTCAAAGTAGGGCTCAGCAAATGCTAATTAATTGATGAGTAATATGTAACTTGCAGATGTGTCTGTTATTTCCATCTTCTCACAAATGAGAGAAGATTCACTTTTACACACTAAGTCAGTAAGAATCATTCTTCCATAGACTGACTAATTCACTACTTTGATCATATAGGACTCAAGACAATTGTTTCCCACTTCTGAAAACATCTGTGCTTTATTTTTCTTATGCAAACATTCATTGGAAAAGTCAAAAAATGTTCTCCATGGCAAGATTAATGTGTCAAAGAGATTCTTGGCAAGTAAAAATAGCTGACTTCCATACTCAGGGTTGGAAAATTTTGCCCACAGAAAGGTATGTCTTTAATTCAAATATGGGCAGTTTGTTTATTTTTAAGGATCCAGAATTTCAGCCTGTATTTATTCATACTTACTGAAGTCTGTAGGAATTGTTGAACTATAATATTTTTAAAACTCTATTACAATCCAAATATATACTATGTGGAGAAGACTAAGGTGAAGAAGAAAACTGAGTGAACTAAATGGTCTCTGGGGTAACTGAAATATTGTCTTCATTTCAGTTGAAATCCTACTGAATAAGACTTGACAAAACTATTAAACATCAGCTTTATTTTCTCCTGAGAATATCACCAAGAATCTTTCTGAAGAAATGTGAGGAAATCATTAGCTGGTTTGTAAGATGGCTATTTCACGGAGCAATGGAATCCTCTTTCTCTCCTTGGGCTATTGCTTTGCAAATGGAGAACTTACTGGTCCTTGATACCCTCCCCCCCATTATATTGAAGTCTATAACAGATTTCAGTTATACTTTTATGTTTTCTCCAGGCTAAGTACCTCCAATGCTCCTGTTCACTCCTTAATATAATCTGATTTCCTCTGGGCTCCAACATAGACCTGGAATCAGAGAAATCTGGTTCCTAACTGGTACCAACTAGTTTTATGACCTTGGATGAATTATGGACTTTGCACCTCAGTATTCTCATCCCTGAACAGGAGACAATTTTTTTTTTTTTTTACAAGGAGCGAGTGAAGATATGCTAACAAAAAGCTAGAAAGAACCCTATAGGTATTAGGTATTACATTCTCCATGACTTTAACAGCTGAGGTGCTAGAATGAGTGAACACACAGAACTCAAAACCCACTTCACTGTTTCACTCTTAACCTCAAATTCTGGGGAAGCTATAAAGAGAGGAGTAAGGAGTCACTGTGGTCATTTCAAATGACATTAACAACATCACTGAAGGAAGATTGGGGAGAAGTGGAATAAAGTTGCATCCTGTTAGAGAAGGTAAGAATGAGTCAAAGGGATTCCTCCAGTAGGAATGAATGAAGGAAGGAGAGTAGGAAGATTCTAGAACTTTGGGTGACCTGTTGCACTTTGCACAAATATTAATGTTTGGGGGTCTTTGTATTGATTGTTTACTCTAGCATTCTCCCGGTTTTTGATTCCTTTTCTCATTGCTTTGGTTTGTGCTGTGAGCACCAACTTCTTGGAAAATCACTACTATTCCGGGAGACTGCAGAAACTAAACTGGGGGAAAGAAATGTCTTGGCATTTACTTTTAGCCCAACAGGGAGAGGTAAACAGTTGTGAAGGAGTGGAGCTCCAATTTTCCCCACCAAGGTAGGAAAAAAGAGCAGGGTTATGGGACAGGAGATTATTTCTGTCCCTGCATGGAGGAAACAGATGGCTACATAGATCATGGATCTGAGTGTGTGATCAACAGGACATGAGAGGGTGAAGAGCTTCAGCAAAGAAGCAATTAAAGAAAGAATTCAGCCAGGTGCAATGGCTCATGCCTGTAATCCCAGCACTTTGGGAGTCCTAGGCAGGAGTATCTCTTGAACCCAGGAGTTTAAGATCAGCCTAGGCAATATAGTGAGGCCTCATCTCTATTAAAAAAAAAAAAACTAGGCATAGTGGCTCATGCCTGTAGTCCCAGCTACTCAAGAACCATGATCATGCCACTGCACTCCAGTTTAGATGACCGCAACTCAAAAAATTAAAATTAAAATTAAAACTACTTCCTCAATTTTTCTGCTCTCACACATGGGCTGGAAAGCCCAAGGGACTGAAAGAAAAACAGCAGAATCACTGGGGACATAGAGAGATAGAGGAAGGGATTGGAGGAGAAGACAGAAGGAGGTAGGGGAAAAGAGGAAATGAGAGGGAAGGGGAGAAGACAGAGAGGTGGAAAAGAGAAGAAAGGACCAAAAGTTATATCCCATCTTGCAGCACAACTCTATGTAAATGGACCAGATGTATTCATCTGAATCTTGTCAGGGTACCCTGCTGCCCAAGAGGAAGTGGGAGTAAAAATCATGGGTGGTTGGAGGGGAGTGGGGCACTTAGGGAAGTATACTAACTCATTTTCTTTAAGAATTCTTTAAGAATAGCCAGGACTTTAACCATGAAAATAATAACTACCTTGGTCAAGGATGAACTCACTATGCAAACAACAGGCTTCTCAGACATGTGAGACAATACAGACATGAGCAGCATATGGTTACAGACCCTGGGGGCTTGTGGAGTTGATGCCATTGCAGTGCTTACTTCTCTGTCCAGGTTTGGTGAAAATAATATCTTGAACAAGGACAAGTGTGTATCTGTGTTAAACTTGGAAAAGTTGATGAGCAGGGAGTTGAGTTCAATCTCTCCCCTATTGCAACAGTGTTTAATAATGTCTTCCTTGCCATTTTTTAAAAAGGTGATAAGCAAAATGATCCAAACAGCTGCCCATCAACCTTAAATCCAGGGCAAAGACACCATCCATTGCACTAAATTGGTGTCCCCCTTTATTGGGGTACACCACTCAGTAAAAATAAATTGAATATACAACTGCATCAGATGTATGTTAATGCATAAATTGTATATATGCACTGTACTAATATATTGGGTACAACAATATTAAGTAACTATTGTTCATTTCATCTGATGTGATGATGGTATTAAGTTATGTAGATGTGCACTTGTACTTAGGAAATAGGCGCTGAAATACTTAGAGGTGAAAGATGAGGATATTTGCACCTTACTTTCCAAAAGTCAGTAAAGCAAAACACAACAAACACACACAGAGACAAAGAAAAAAAAGAAATCTGGGAAACGGTAATTGTTGAATATGGGGTGGGTATTATAAGAAAGTTGATAAACAAGTCGAGGAGAAAACATATACTAAAATGTAGACCTTTTAAAAGATAAGCTAACAGTAAAATAAAAATTCTCAAATGGTATGTTACATATTTTATTAACAATGAACCCTTTTGCTATCAGAAAAACTTTATTATAATTATAATGTGATTGAATATGTCATAACCAGTTAGAAATGAGAAATGAGGAAAGTGTCTTCTTTATTATATTCCTATTACTCTTGGGCTTGCAGTTTCAATGTCATCTATAATCTGTGGGGTTTGGATTTTGCTTTATTTTGCTACAGCAGAAATATTTTTAGGCCACTTGCTCATTTGAGGAGGCCAGTTTAATTAAAACTAGATCATGCAGAAACACACATCAGTCGGTCTGCAATGTCACCATAAGTCTAAAGTGCAGAGAAGAGTAAGAGTGAGCCCTCTACATGATGGGGCGCTCACTCCTGTTGCATGAGCTACACAAAATAAGGAATTCTTTGACGGTGAGTCAGTGAGGGGATGAGCCTCAATTTGTATACATATATTACTAATGTTTAATTCATCCTTATATTTAGATAAAAATGAATAGAAATAGAGGCTTCGGTACTTCCCTCCCTACCTGTAAGATCAGGCTCACCTCTCCAGGAGCATATGAACTCCACTTTGGAGTCCATTGTCTCAGTAGACACTTTCTGGAAAATTTGGTTAAGACCTCAGGGGACTTTTCATCCTCATATACATATCCAGCAGTTAGTTCACTGTAACCTGAAACCTAGAGTAAGGTCTGGGCTCTTTTAAATATTCAAAGGCCTCAGAGCCAATAGGGGTCATCTTAACGAGACCTTGACTTTAGAGACCAGATGAAAAATGACATCAGTGAAGGACTGGAAACCACAGGCTGGAATGAGGCTAGGGGAAGAGCTACTGACATTGGGAAGGTATTGATCCTGAGGTAGGAGGAAAGTAAAAGTCTAGGGATAAAATGGAAAGAGAAATGCAATTCTTATTAGATATCTTATGGTACTTCCACATAAGGAGTTGGGCAACTATTGACACTTGAGTCAAAAATGAGTTTCAGCAGGGTGATCCAATTTCAAAGCTCAATGTTAATCCTGTAAGGGAGCCTGTCAGAAAGGGTATACGCAAGATGAAATATTACAGTTGCCAAAAATAACAAAGGAAAGTAGTAACCCAGTTAAATTTCAGTAGGAGTGCAAGCATCCTGGCACAAATTTCTCATAGGCCATTCCTCAAAAATGTTATGGAGGGAGGAACATGCATTTATAACTTAGTCTTTTTCAGCATTTTATGAGCCAACAAGCTTTAAAAACATTTCTAAATCCCATTTGCAAATTGTAGTTAGACATGACCTGCAATTACTCTACTGCATAGCATAGAAGATACACAGAGAATGGGGAAAGAATCACGAAGAGAAAGAAAAATCACCCATGTTCTAGGTGGAAGACGTAATAGACTCTGGATCATAAATTGTCATTTACTCCCAAACAGACCCTGAGGAGAGAATTTAGGAACAAATAATTTATTTGGGAAGGGATGCCAGGAAGCACCTAGATGGAGTGGGGAAGTGAGACAGGGAAGGATTGGAAGCCAATAAAGAGCACCACTGGAGCACGTTTTTGCTGGCGACCCCATGAGAGACCACATTCCAGAATATTTCAGAACTGTGCCACCAAAGGATGAGGAGGTTGGGGTCATCAACTGTTATCTTTGATTGAGAATTGTCCTGTGGAGTTAATTCTGAGGTCCTTCAGTTTGACCCGAATTCCTTTAGCCAGAGATCGTCCTTGGTTAGAAAAGCCCAGGAAGCCGAGGTGTGTAAGTGACCTTCGGGGTGCGCCAGGGGATATGGACATCCACCTCTATATATAACAAAATATACATAGTATATATAAGGGAAAGACGGTCTACTAGAATATCAACTGGTCAAGATTTCCATGACAACCTCTCAGCTCCCTTATGGACATAATGTTTTGCGTACTCTTTTGACTATGGATTCTAATGCATGAATTGTATATATATATATATTTCTTCTGATTCAGTCAGTTTATCAAACATATGTACAGATAAAATGGAATATCAGAGACAGTTTTCTGTTTTTAAGTAGATTTCAAATGATCGAGGATAAAAATAGAATTTCTAAATTATCTTAATAAAATACCTTATTTTTTTTCCATAATAAGAATCATTAAAGCTCAAAAATGCCATCATGGCATATGAATCAAGTGTGTCTGTAAAAATTTAACAGAGTTATATTTAAATAAATGTTTGGGAGAGGTTTTATAAATTATGGAATGGTGGCCCAAAACGGGGAGAGAGAATAAAGACTGAGATCCCTGCACTGTGCTCCCACTTTCATAATTCCCCCTTTTTGTGAAAGCATGTTGTCTCAGTTTCTTTTATTTTTCATTTCTTAACAAAAACGATATGCCTGGCACCGTTCTCAACACTTTCAGGAATTAGTGGAAGCTTTCCCTCCGTCCATCCTTATATAACAATACTATAAGGTAGGTATTACTGGTGTCATCTTTTTTTAACAGATGAAGAAACTAAGTCCACAGAGAAGTTAAATAACTTTCCCAAGGTCACACAGCTAGCAAGTGGTAGAGCTAGGGTTTGTACAGAGGCCATCTGGCTCCTGAGTCCCGGCTTTAAACAAGGAGTTTTTTTTGTTTTGTTTTGTTTTGGTTTTTGTTTGAGACAGGGTCTCACTCTGTTGCCCAGGCTGGAAAGCAGTGGCATGATCGTGGCTCACCATAGCCTCAGTCTCCTGGGCTCAAGCAATTCTTCTGCCTCAACCTCCAGAATAGCTGGGACTACGGGTGTACACCACTATGCCTGGCTACTTGTGTGTGTGTGTGTGTGTGTGTGTGTGTGTGTGTGTGTGTGTGTGTGTAGATACGGTCTAGCTATGTTGCCAAGGTTGTCTCAAAATCATGGGCTCAAGCAATCCTCCCTCCTCGGCCTCCCAAAGTACTGGGATTACAAGCATGAACCACTGCACCCAGCCTAAATCACGAGATTTTAATGCCTCCATTTTCTTCATCTGTAAAACAGAACTAATGATATCAACCTTATTGAGTATAATGAGATGTTAAATGAGGTGTTTCAAAAGCACTTTGAAAAATAGAAAACATTATTTTTAAATTTTTTTTATTTTAAAGATGTGGGGCACAAAATTCAGGATTAGGTACATAAATGATCATCATACAGGTAAAGTTTGGGCCTACCTTTGGTCCCTACTTCGCCTGGTTTGAGATCAGGTACCCTTATTGGTGTTATGTGCTCCCCCCCTCCCCTGGCAATTTCCAGCTACTGCCAATTCCTTTCTTATAGTATTATGATAAATGTTCAGTGTTCACTTATGAGTAAGAATATGTGGTACTCAGTTCTTTGCTTCTGTAATTTTAAACTTCGCTATAAGGCTACAATAATCAAAACAGCCTGGTATTGGTAAATGAACAGGCATATAGACCAATGAAACAGGACAGAGATCCCAGAAGCAAAACCTCAATTTCTCAACCAACTCATCTTTGAAAAACCCTCCACCAACAACCGCTGGGGGGCGGAGAACACATTCAGTAAATGGTTCTGGGAAACCTGGCTGACCACATGCACAAGATTAAAACAAGACCCATACCTATCACCACACACGAAAGTCATCTAAATGGATCAACGGTCTAAACGTAAAACCTCAAACTATAAGAATCTTAGAAAGCATTATTATTATTATTATTTAAAAGTAGGAGTTTGTTAAGAAGCCAGAAAAGCTCCCACAACAGAAGGGGATCTGAAAGAGGGTAGCTCAGAAAGCATTATTTAAATAAAAAGTTATTGTTGCATTTTGTGGAAAGGAAAGACAGTCCGCTAGAATGTCAACTGGTCAAGATTTCCAGGACAGTCTCTCAGCTCCCTTATGGACATAAACCACAGTCGTGCTAATGGTACATGTACTCTTTTGACTAGGGATTCTAACATTTCATTAAAAAGTCAACACATATTGTTTAATTTCATCATTACAAAAATTACAGCAGCAGTCCTATGCCAAATTAAAAGTATTTACTCTTCTCCCTATTTTAAAGATCAGGAAACTGAGGCTTATAGAGTGACTTGCCAAGTCACATAGCTGACAACTGGAAGAAGTAGGGCTTAACTCAAACTATGAGTAGTGCTCTACTAAATGTGACCCACAACCCCAAAAAATGATAAAGAAAACAAACAAAAGAAAAAGAAAGAAAGACAGAAGTTATTGTTTAATGGGTCTAGAGCCTCAGTTTAAAAAGATGAAAGAAGTTCTGAAAATGGGTGGGGGGTGATAGTTGCACAACCTTGTGAATATACTTAATGCCATTAAACTATATGCTTTAAAATGGTTAAAATGAAAAATTTTGTGGCCGGGCTCAGTGGCTCAGCCTGTAATCCCAGCACTTTGGAAGGCTGAGGTAAGTGAATTGCCTGAGCCCGAGGGTTCGAGACCCGCCTGAGCAACTTGGCGAGACCTCATCTCTACAATAAATCAAAAAATTAGCCGGGCATGGTAGCACATGC
>NW_007084848.1:172312-221073 GCF_000164805.1 Carlito syrichta
ACTGCACTCCAGTCTGGGTGACAGAGTGAGACTCCAACTCAAAAAAAAAAAAGAAAAATTTTGTTATGTATATTTTACCACAATAACATTTTAAAGAGAAAAAAAGAAAGGGCAAGGAGAGAAGGGAAGGAGATGAAAGGGAAGAAAGTTCATCATCATGCACCTTTACAGGTATCTTAAGAATCAATTGAAATAGTTGCTTTGAGTTGGCAAAAATATCAAAAAGGAAGGTGATTGAAAGGCATCTAGCTAAATTTAAGTACTTTTTTGGTTTAAAAAAGTTATTATAAAAGTACAAAGAGCTTATTGTAAAAAACCAGACAGCAGAGAATGCTAAAATCAAGCAAAATTTATCCCTAAGTCTTGCACCTGATGATTTGACAAAATTCCTTCCAATTTTTTTTGTCCTTTGTACAGAATTGAGAACATACAATTCTGTATCATTTTTAATGATTTTAAAATTGAATTTAATTATTTTTTAAATGATTTTAATGCATCAGCACTTCCAAGTCTCACACAGATGTCTGAGACTCCTCTAGCCAGCAGATAGTGCTCTACAGATGCCAGCAAGCCCCTCTGGGCACCATGAATTTTCAAGGAAGCTTGGTGGTCACCAGAAGGCAACATCCCTGCTTTCACAGGTTTTCCCTACAATTAGCTCCAGTGCAATACATCATGCAAATGAAGCAAAGTACCTCCTACTCCCTAAAAAGTAACACATCTGGCAATATCAAGTATACTTTAAGCATCTACTTGTTTACTTTTACATGATCCTGTACTAGGTACAAAAGAGTTCATAAGAAGTATGAACCCTGGACACTCAGTGACATTTTCACTTATTCCATTCTGGAAATTAAGAAGGTTGATGCACTCTGGGTCATAAGAGTATCAGTTTCTTAAGAGTAGGGTTTATATCTTATTCATTTTCTTCCTACTTTATTTATTGAATAAATGAATGAATAAAATGAAAAAATTTAGTCTAGTCATCCAATTTCTCATGCCTGTTATGTCTTACTTTTGGATAAGGAAATGGGTTCAAGATGCTCCAGACAACACATTCTTCCCCCCCCCACCCCCGCCCCCGGCCCATGCTCCCAGCGAGACACTTCCCTCAAGCTCTCTTACTCAAAAATCACTCTGGACACTATCTTATCTGCCTTCTTCCAAGAGCTCTTCTATAGCCAAAACACTTCTTATTTCTCTAACCATTTCAAGTCTAGAAGAATCACTGAGGGTAACGGAAGTGATTCTCTTGAGCCCAATTCTCCTTTTTAACAATTTTAAGGCAACTTGCTCACATGAGCCTATAATGAAAAGACCTTAGAGGAAGCAGCACTGTGCATGATGGTGAAACATTTAAAGGAGTTGGTGAGAAGTGTCTGTTTACATCTTTGCTTCCCCATTGAACAACTGAACGGGGCTTGCCCTCATGTCCACCACCCATGGAGGTTGAAATTCAGTTAAACCTTGATTTAAAACTCTCTCATCTTCATTTAAACAACTGATAGCACCACAGAAAACCTAGCGAATGCTGGAAAAAGCACTGACCTAGGGTATGCTAGAAAAGCACTTGGCTTAGCCGGGCGCAGTGGCTCACACCAGAAATCCCAGCACTTTGGGAGGCAGAGACGAGAGGATTGCCTAAGATAAGGGGTTTGAGACCAGCATGAGCAACATGGCCAGACCTCATCTCTACAATAAATTTTTAAAAAAATTAGCTGGGCATTGTGGTGCATGCCTGTGTTTCCAGCTACTTGGAAGGCTAAGGCGGAAGGATCGCCTGAGCCCAGCAGATACAAGCTGCGGTGGCCGTGAGTGTGCCACTGCACTCCAGCCTGGATGAGACTCCAATTTGGAAAAAAAAAAAAAAGCACTTGGCTTGACCCTCCATTTTGTTGTTATCTAATCATGTGGCATAGAACCCTCATTTCACCATCTAAAAACAGAAATAATGAAAGCGATTCCTGATGATCCAAAAAGCTACTGTTGATGATATGACAGTATCTCATAACCCTGAAGCATCATACAGATGTATGACTCTATAACATACCCTAGGAAGTCTGTCTTTGGAAAGAGGTCATAGATTCCCTGAAGTCTCACTCCATTTAAAGAGGAAACTCTCACTACAAAGTTACCATCCCAGAAACATGCATACTCTGTATCAGGGACAGCAAACTAAGATCCACTGACCAAACCTGGTTCTCTGCCTATTTTTGTGTACCTTGTGAGCTAAGAATGGTTTTAATATTTTAAATGGTTGAGAAGAAAATCAAAAGAAGAAGAATATTTTGTGACATGTTAAAATTTCATTAAATTCAAATGTTTGTGTTCATAAATAAAGCTTTATTGAATCATAGCCAAGTCAATTTGTTTGCACATTGTCTGTGGCAGATATCATCCTACAAAGGCAGAATTGAATGGTTGCAAGAGACCATATGGCCCCCAAAGCCTAAAATGTTTACTATCTGGTCCTTTTTTTTTTTTTTTAGTTGTAGTCTCACTCTGTCACCCAGGCTGGAGGGCAGTGGCCGCTCCCGGCCACCGCAGCCTCCACCTGCTGGGCTCTGGCGATCCTTCTGCCTCAGCCTTCCAAGTAGCTGGAACTACAGGCGCGCGCTACCACGCCTGGCTCATTTTTTGATTTATTGTAAAGATGAGGTCTTGCCAAGTTGCCCGGGAGGGTCTCGAACCCTCAGGCTCAGGCAATCCTCTTGCCTCGGTCTCCCAAAGTGCTGGATTACAGGCTGACTATCTGGTCCTTTACAGAAAAAGTTTGCCAACCCCTGCCTATGTTCACTGTATGTGTGAATGCAGCTAACGTTTCTGTTGCTCTCTGCCTGTCCACACCAAAGCTGTTGGTTCCTTCTTTGAATGGAAGTAAACTCGTCTTCTATCTCACACAACACTGCCTGTTAGACTTATTAATTTGTGATAATGAAAATGATAGGTCATTGACCCTGTCGTTGGTCTTTCCGTACTAAGTGCTTAGGAGGCTTAGTCAATCTATCAGCACATTTAAGTACTAATTTGGCATCTCAGACTCTGCTTGGCACTATGGATATAAGAGTACCTGGCCACTGAGGATTTAAAACCTGACTAGGAAAGCAAGACATACTCCCCCAAAAAAGCCCTTAATGAACCATACAAAGACACTTACATATGCCTTTGTGAAGAACTTTTAGAATAGATGCTGCCGGATAAACATATATAGTACTGTTATGGTACAGACAAATGAGTACATGTCTGTACAAATATATTTCATATATAACTATGAAATATAAAACTTAGAGGCTATCAATTGTCATTTCCTTAACCAAGACTAGATCTGGGGCAGGGCACAGTGGTTCAAATCTGTAATGCCAGCACTTTGGGAGGCTGAAGCAAAAGGGAGGAGCACATGAACCCAGTAGTTTGAGACCAGCCTGGGCAACATAGTAAGACCTTGTATCTACTCCCTCCCCCCAAAAGAAAAGTAGTTGGGCATGGTGACAGGCACCTGTAGTCCCAGCTACTTGGGAGGCTGAGATGGGAAGATCACTTGAGTCTAGGAGGTCGAGGCTTCAGTGAGCCGGGATAGTGCTACTGATCCCCAAGTCAGCTGAGATTTTTATATTTGACTGTAGCACTACAGATTCTCAGGTCTTTAAAGCACAAGTTAAGAATACTTAAAACTAAATATTGACTGCACTTGTCTTCATCCTGCCATACATGTATTCCATAAATCATCATTTTGCCCTTCAATTTCACTTCTGTTCACAATCTAGGAAAGAAATGATGCCAAATTCTGGTTGTTCTGCTCTTCTGTGATGTTTCCAATCATTTAAAGTGGAAGAGTAGAAGAAAATATAATAATGAAATTCTTAGAAATCTGCTCTGATCACCATTTATTTAAAAAGAATAAACATTTTCCATATGTTCTCATGGGGTGACTGTGATTTTGTTTTAACATAGTTTTCTATTATTTTAAAATTGTATTTAAAGTATTTCTCATAACAGAGGCCTAATACTGGTATGAAGTTGGCTAACTCAATTAAAAAATAACTACCACCAAAAGAAAAAAGAAACCTTGAAAAGCTTAAAGTTGACCTGTAGTTATTCTATTTATATATAGACAGTATAAAGAAAAAAAATGAGTCACAAAGACACATTATTGGCACAGTAAATTCTTCTTACATTGAAAAATAAATTTCTTTATGTGCCAAATTTTGCAATTTTTTCCCTATTTCTTTCTCATGCAACCTTTAGCTAACCACCAGCCAATTGGCCTGAGTACGATACAAAAACAAATTTTTTAAAAAGAGAACAAAGGAAGAAAAAATGAAAATGTAATAAAGAAGTGAAATTTAAAGAAATGTACCTTAGAAACATTCTGGCTCTTTCCTTCCCATAAAATCTCAGCTGTTATCCATCACAGAATAATGAAATGTCATCTCTAGCTCCTGCCTCTTGGGGCTAAAAGTCTTGGTTTAGTTTAAAGATACCAGAGGCTTTGATGTACCTACATGCTTGGCAGTGTCCACTGCTGCAGGCATCAACTGAGATTCCGACTTACTCACTTTGAGGTTAGCCAGAGCTCACTTCTCGGACTCAAAATTGCTGAGATAATTTGAGGCTCAGAATGCTGATCCCACAGGCCTGAATAGGTAACTCTGAATTTCTCTTTACAGAAACTAGGATGTGTGTAGTTTTGAGGGTAGCAGATCAGATCTTTAAAAAAGGTGGAGTGAGATGTTCTCCTTTTGATCATGGAAAACTAGCTTGTTGCTGACCAACTCTCCTGAAGTGAAAGTTAGAAAAATCTCTGTGAAAACATCAGAAAAATATCAAGGTGATAAGGATTTGAACAGCCAAAATCTTAGAGAGAAAGGATGTGCAAAGAGATGAAGCTGTTATTCTGCGTCATCTTCCTCCTAAGGCACTTATCAAATTTCAAGCAGCAGCAAAGAAACTGAGAACTGAGCAGAGCTTCTAGTAGTTTTAGAATGATGCAGAACAATAAGTCATGTCCAGGGCTCACCAAGGAGAGAAAACCAAGTTAACACTCTAGGCGTTTTGTTGAGATGCCCCAATGGTAGAGGAGAACTAGAAATAGACTAACTCTCACAAAGACCAAAGCCCAGTCTTCAATCTGCTCAACTCCTGATTGGGCCAGATATAATGCCACCATCTAACTGCAAGAAGCAAAAGCTAATCGTTTCTGGAAGATAATATCATCCAGAGCCTCAAATTATCTACAATTCTTCATACAAAATCAGGCATTCAAACAAAAATTGCCTGGCATACCAGGAGACAAAACAAAATGGCCAAAAAACAAGAAAGAAAAAAGATATAATAAAAACAGATCTATAGAGGCTGTACTTGTTAGAGTTACCAGAAAGGTATTTTAAGATCTATTGGAACCAATGCGAGAAGTTGGATTACAAGATGGAACCAAATGGAAATTTTAGAATTACAATATATAATAATTGAAATTAAGAATTAAATGGAAACTTCTGAAGCAGACTAGACACAGTTGAAGAGAAAATTAGTGAACTGAAAATAGTCAAGCAGAAGTACAGTAAGAAAAAAGGATGGGAGATACAGAAAAAAATAGTAGGAAATTTATGGGACATAGTGAAATGAAATCGTGTTTAAAATACTTCTCAGTAACCGAGGTCTAACCCTAGTGTGAAATTATCTGCCTTAGTAAAAGCAAAAATGCCCAAAAAGGCAAAACATTTTAGAAACTTAACGTTAGCCTGTAGTTATTCTATTTAAATATAGTCAGCATAAAGAAGAGGAAAGAGGGAATGAGACGGAAGCACTGTTTGAAGTTGTAATGGTTGAGAATTTCCCAAAACTGACTGAAATCTTCAGGCCACAGATTTAAGAAACACTATGAAACCCAAGCAGAGAAAATACAAAGAAGGTCAGGTGCAGTGGCTCAAGCCCGTAATCCCAGCAATTTGGAAGGTGTAGGCAAGAGGACTGCCTGAGCCTAGTCTGGACAACGTGGTGAGCCCTCATCTCTACAATAAAAAAAAAAAAAAAAGAGCCATGTATGGTGGCATGTGCCTGTAGTTCCAGCTACTTGGAAGGTTGAGGCGGAAGGATCACCTGAGTCCAGCAGGTCGAGGATGTAGTGGCCGTGAATGTACCACCGCACTCCAGCCTAGGCAAGAGTGAGACTCCAACTCTAAAAAAAAAAAAAAGAAAACAAGAAAACCACATCTAAGTGCATCATAGTAATATTCCTGAAAAAAAATCTTAAAAACAAATTCAAGAGGAAAAAAATTACTGTTAGAAGAGCAACGATAAAACTGACATCTGACTTCACAGCAGAAGTCAGAGGACAATGAGTGGTAGCTTCAAAGTGCTAAAAGATAAGAATTGCCAGGTGTTTTCTATGCTCAGTGAAAACATCCTCCAAAAAGAAAATGAAATAAAGACATTTTCAGACAAATAAAAACTAAGAAAATGCATCATCATTAGACTTATACTAAATGAAATACTAAAGGGACTTATCTCAGATGAAGCCAAAGAAGTGTCCGAAGGAATGGAGGACAACAGAAAAGATAAATAAATGGGTAAATCTAACAAAAGGTAAATATGTGAGTCAATGTAAGGAAATATACAAACTTTTGATGGGCAGCACGTTTAGTTCCATGTTTTTGCTATTGTGAATTGTGCTGCAATGAACATGCATGCATAGGTATCTTTTTTGTAGAATGATTTGAGTTCCTTCAGGTAGATTCCCAAAAGAGGAAGTGAGGTTTAATGGGAGGCCCAAACTTCACCTGTATGTAGACTACTTATGTACCGAATCCTGACTTGTACCCCACATCTTTAAAATAAAAAGAAATTTAAGGGAAAAAAAGATGCATGAATGATAAAAATAAGGTCAGGCAGGTTTTTAAATATAGAAAGAAGTAAAATATAGAATCCCAATAACCGAAAAAGGCAAAAGGGAATTTAAAATTTTTTTAATTTTAAAAATTAAAATGTTCCATTATCTTTGTATTGCCCAGGAAATGGGACTGTTCTAATTCATGGTAGATTCTAATAAGTCAAGGATACATGTTGTAAACTCTAGGGTAGCCTCCAAAAGAATATTAAGAAGAGGCTGGGCGTGGTGGCCCAAGCCTGTAATCCTAGCACTTTGGGAAGCTGAGGCAAAAGGATTGCCTGAGCCCCCGGGTTTGAGAACAGTCTGGGCAACTTGGCGAGCCCTCATCTCTACAATAAATCAAAAAATTAGCCAGGCGTGGTAGCGCACACCTGTAGTTCCAGCTACTTGGAAGGCTGAGGCAGAAGGATTGCCGGAGCCCAGCAGGTTGACGCTGGGATGGCCATGAGCATGCCACTGCTCTCCAACTTGGACCATGGAGTGAGACTCCAACTCGGAAAAAAAAATATTAAGAAGAGTTTGTATAAATAACAAGTTCATAGAAGGAGGAAATAGAATAATTAAATATTCAATTATTTAAAAGAAGACAAGAAGGGAGGAGGGACAAGATTACAAAACAGCAAGACCAACAAAGATAAAATAATAAGATGACAGACTTAAATTCAAATAGTTGAGTAGACTCACATTTATCAGTGTATGTGTTTATATGACAGAAACATGAAGCCAAATTACAAAAAACAAATATATTTGTATAAAGTCATTCATGTTATGCATACCCACAAAATATTGGCATTAATGGTGATAATACAAAACTCATGTGAAGACATCCATGGCAAATAGATGAATAGGTGTCATCAATTAAATGAGTATTCAAGATTATTTAAGGCACAAGGAAGTTTGAAATGCTTTAGTTTTTTACAGCCAGATAGAAAAGAAACTTGATAGTGTTTTTTTCAAATTTGATAATAATTCTGAATATACATTACCAATAATGAGTTACAAAACTGAAAAAAACTTTTCTAATCTCTCATTAATAAAAAGCCCATTTTAAATAATCATGCTAGAAGACTGACTTATCCTTCAATTTTCTTTATAGAAATGGATATTAACAAATCATGATTGGGTGAATGCAGTGGCTCGCACCTGTAATCCCAACACTTTGAGAGGTGGAGGCGACAGAATTGCCTGAGCCCAGGGGTTTGAGACCAGCCTGGGCAGCGTGGTGAGACCTTGTGTCTACAATAAAAAAGACTAGCTGGGAGTGGTGGTGTGTGTGCAAGGATCACCTAAACCCAGCAGGCTGAGGCCACAGTGGCCGTGAGCTGTGCCATTGCACTCCTGCCTGGGCAACAGACAGACTCTGACTCAAAAAAAAAAAAAAAAAATCATGGTCATTTAAAGGAGACAAATTAGGATGAAACCAACATATTTAAGAAAACACGCATGATAGAGGTGTGTCTGGCAATTATTTAATAGATATTAGGTTGCCTGGATTTTATGATGCTTGTAGAGGTTATTAGCATACGTATGTATGTATGTATGAATGTATTTATTTATTTTGAGTTGGAGTCTCACTGTCGCCCAGACTGGAGTGCAGTGGCCGCTCCCGGCCACCGCAGCCTCGACCCGCTGGGCTCTGGCGATGCTTCCACCTCAGCCTTCCGAGTAGCTGGAATTACAGGCACGCGCTACCATGGCTGGCTGATTTTTAAATTTATTGTAGAGATGAGGTCTCGCCAAGTTGCCCAGGTGGGTCTCGAACCCGCGGGCTCAGGCAATCCACTCACCTCAGCCTCCCAAAGCGAGGGATTACAGACTGAGCCACCAAGCCCGGTTAAAGTGTGATTTCTAAAGGTTTTGAAACTTTCAATTCTCTACCAAGTTTTGTATTCATAATTTTATTTGGTTTTCCTTAAAAAGCACCCCCAGGAATTCCCATACAACCTGGACAAATTCTTGTCATCTAGGGTTGGCACCGCTGTTCTACTGCAGTCACTCAGTTAACTATGAAAGGAAACGAGCAACATGATTCACGGACCATAATCCAGTGCTCCAGGTTCACCCAGTAGGACCTACCAGAATTCCTCATTCCTTCATTCCTTCCTTCATGCATCCAACCATTCATCAATTCAACAAACATTTGTCAAACACCTACTACAGGTTAGGGACTATTTTAGTGTTGGAGAAAACACCAATGATGAGATAATCTCCCACTTTTTTTGTCGTTTATCTTCTAGTGGTGTCAGACTGACAGTAAACAAACAAACGAATGAAATAATTCTCAAGAAAATAATACTGAAGCCGGGCTTGGTGGCTCAGCCTGTAATCCTGTGCCTTTGGGAGGCTGAGGTGAGTGGATTGCCTGAGCCTGTGGGTTCGAGACCCGTCTGGGCAGCGAGACCTCATCTCTACAATAAATCAGAAAATCAGCCGGGCATGGTAGCGCATGCCTGTAATTCCGGCTACTGGGAAGGCTGAGGCGGAAGGATCGCCGGAGCCCAGCAGGTCGAGGCTGCGGTGGCCGGGAGTGGCCACTGTACTCCAGTCTGGGTGACAGAGTGAGACTCCAACTCAAAAAAAAAAAAGAAAAGAAAAGAAAAGAAAATAATACTGGATGATATTTACCCATGAGAAATGAAGATGTGTCCAGATAAAAACTGGACATCAATGTTTATGGCAATTTTATTCACAATCGCTTCAAACTGAAAACAACCTTAATGCCCATTAACTGGAGAATGGATAAACTGTGGTATACCAATGCAAAGGAATACTACTCAGCAGTAAAATGGAATAGATTGTTTATACATGAAACAACATGAGTTGAAAGAAGCCAGAGTCAACCATCTACATACGGTATGATATCATTCATATGACATTCTGGAAGAGATCAGTGATTGCCAGGAACAGGAAGTGGAGGAAGAAGATAGACAAGAAAGAGGCAGGAGAGAATTTAGGGGAATGATGGAAATGTTTTTTATCTTGATTATGGTGATGGTGGTGATGTGACAGTATAAGTTTGTCAAAATTCATAGAAATGTACACCTAACAACTTACTGTATATAAATCACACCTCAATAAACCTGCAAAAAGAAACTGGATGATGGGGTAGCATTGGTTATTTCTATTTTCTTTTTCTTTCTTTTTTTTCTTTTTATAAAGACAAGATCTTGTTATGTTGCCCAAGCTGGTCTCAAACTCCTGGGCTCAAGAGATCCTTTTGCTTTAGCCTCTCAAAATGCTGGGATAACAGGTGTGAGCCACTGCACCCAGCCCTTGTTATTTTTGTATGTGGTCAAGAAAGACCTCCTATAAGAAATTATGTGTAATATGTAAAATGAACCTCTTCAAAATCCCTTGTTCTATTACTAGGAGGTTAAAAAAAAAGGAGAAATTTTCTTTTTTTTATTCTGAAAAACATATGTTTTTAATTAAGAGAGAGTTTATGCAAACCTCACACACTAAGAGGACTTACAAGTGCAAAAATGCAAATTTAGCCTATTTCAAATGATATTATTGACAGAATTGGTTCAAAAAAACCTCACCAGGGAGCCTTTGCTATGCTGTATGTTTCATGATCAAGCTGTGCTTTTTTTTTTTTTGCCTTTATACATGTTAAGTTACCAGAAATGATACATATTTAATCACAGAAAAGTCTAACACTTTAAAAGATAACATGTGAGAAACAAGGTCAAAGTTCTTTGCTGCCCTTCTGCTCTCCCAGGTGCTCAGTTGAAAGAGCCTTGCTGGGAAACCTCACATCCACAGCACCTGCACTCTCATGACTCTCAAAGGCTGCTGGCAATTGTGGTAGTCCCATTGCTGTGGGGAGACATGAGTTGAGTTTCCTTCCAGACAGGCAGTGTATGCTGCAGAAAAATCAAACTATAGAGAAGTTATGAGGCTGGATGCAGTGGCTCGTATCTGTAATCCCAGCACTTTGGGAGGCCGAGGCAGGAGGATTGTTCGAGCACAGGAGTTCAAGACCAGCCTGGGCAATATAGCAAGACCTCATCTCTAAAAAAAAATTTTTTTTTAATTACCCAAGCATGATGGCATGTGCCTGCAGTCCCAGCTACTTGAGAGGCTGAAGAGGGAGGATCTCTTGAGTCTAGGAATTTGAGGTTGTGGTAAGCTGTAACTATGCCACTGCTCTGAGACTAGGTGACAGAGTGAGACATCAACTTAAAAAGAGAGAAAGAGAGAGAGAGAGAGGTTTTGCACTGGCAGGTCATGTAAAACTCTTCCAACAGAGAGACTTTCTTCTAAAGCATTTCTGGAAGGATGCTTTACAAGAAATTAAATGAATTCTTCTCTCATGAGAAAAGGGTCGATCTCCTTGGGATCAATGAAGCTGGGCCTCTAGAATAGTGGAAGAGTCTTTGGAATCACTGGGGCGACCCCCTCAGAAGGAGAGTTCCCTGTAGTAACTAGGAATGTTTTCCTTCAGAAGAGCAGGATTTAGAGTCAACAGTTCCCACTGTCCAGAGAAGAAAAATGGAATCAGACTCTGTGTTTTGATGGTTTCATCAGACAAGTATCCAATTCCCCTGAAGAAATTAAGACTTGGAATGAGAAGAGTGATTCTTTCTAGTCGGACTATACTTTGAATTTGTTGTAACAAAGTTAAATCCCACAATCTCTTTTTGTCTCTGTGTCAAACAAGGATTTGACTTCTGCTTCTAGCTGTTATCATTTTGTCATTGCTCAAATATCAACCAAGCAGTAGGTATTGTCCTCTTACTAGATGCAGGGTGGGCCCGGGAGACACAAACCCTAGGAGTGTGCCATATGACTAAGGAAGTAGAAATCACATCTGTAAAAAGGGTCTAGTCGTATAAGACAGGATAGATTTGGTATTTAATGAACAATACTGGAAAAACATCTTGGGAAGGTGAAAAAAATCAATGGAAGCAAAAGATCAGGGAATGTGTCAGAGAGAGAAGAGAAAGGACTTAAACTGTGCCTTGAAGAATTGATAGAATTTGGATAGATGGAGAGAAAATGGCCCAGCCATCAGAGAAGGGAAAAGTAAGTGAGTGAGGAGAGAAGTCTGGTAGCATATGTGGGAAGCAATGAGAAGAGTTTGACTAAAGCAGTGTTTGTTCTGGCAAGTCTTGGGACAGAATATAAAGATAGACTGGCAGATGGAAGACAGCCTATGAGAAAGAATGGAAGGATCAGACAGAAGTTCACAATGCAGATCTAGAAAGTTGACCCTTTATGTATTCTCCAGGAACTCTCAAAACCTCATCAATTAGCTGCCTGTGAGTGGAGATCGGGTTGGGCTGCTTGATTACTTTCCTCTTCATTTGTGGGTGTCTTTCAATAGAAGATACTTCATAGGCAGGAAGAGCCTGTGCGGCTGGGAGGCATTTGATATTTGCCTATCTGAGGAATTACTGATACCTGCTATGAAAGAGAGAAGTAAACATGTATCCCGGGAAAGAGATTTGAACTCTAAGGCACAGAGCAAAATTTTTTCTGCACTGTCCAACAGAACCTTCTGCAATGATGGAAATGTTCTATGTCTGCACTGTCCAATAGCATAACCACCAGCTGAGCAGTTGACATGCAGCTGGTACAACCAGGGAATTGAATTTTCTATCTTATTTAAATTAAATTAAAATAGCCACATGTGGTTAGTGGCTACCAGGTTGGACCACGCAGCTATAGACGTAAGGAAAGACTGAAAACCACATTATCTCATAAATTCCTTGCGACAAATTCAAATAATTTGTACTTCGAGAAGTGTGCACAAATGTAACACTTTTCTGTTTCTTTCCACATTCTAAATCACAAAGAAACTTAGAACTAGTTTTTCATAGAATGGAAGAAGAATCATGTTACAATGAAACTGCAGTATCCATCCGTCCTTAGGATTCATTCTGCCAACCCCATTCTTACAAAAATAACACTGAATAATAACACTGAAGTGTCCATAGTATAACCTGGGTATTGTATGCTGTCAGCTTCAAATGTAACTTTAAATTTTACACTTACAGGAAAAAAAAACCACAAACTATATTTACCTTTTTTCTGTTGAGAGTCCAGTTCAGGCCCTACATAATACTGAGGCACCTAGCACAGAGAAGGACATCTAATAAGAAGGGTCAGTATATAATATATCCATCTATCCAACCATTCACCCATCTATCCACCCACTTATCCACTCATCCACCTATCCACCCATCTACCCATTCACCCAACCCACCCTCCCCTATCTAGTTAGCCATCTACACATCCGCTCATCTATCTTTCCTCTTTCCATCCATCCATTTATTCCC
The DNA here is from genome assembly GCF_000164805.1 of Carlito syrichta. NCBI lineage: Eukaryota > Metazoa > Chordata > Mammalia > Primates > Tarsiidae > Carlito > Carlito syrichta. The sequence continues at coordinate 185,483 of NW_007084848.1, forward strand.
ATATCTGTTTACTGGCTCACATAAAGTAGATTTTCTCTCATTTACCAGGTAATGAGAGCTTAACAGAGAGGAACAGATAAGAAGCAGATGACTAGGTGATACATTTTTAAGAGTATGCTTTCAGATGAATCCCAAAAAATGGGAAGAATAATAAGAATAAGGAGGACAGTATGCATTAACTAGATATAATTTTAATTAGTCAATATTTATTGATAAACTATTTGGCACAAGAAACCTTGTGGGGCACTGTGGAAGATATAAGAAATCTCTGCCCTCAACATTTTTTTTTTTTTTTTGAGTTGGAGTCTCACTGTCGCCCAGACTGGAGTGCAGTGGCACGCTCCTGGCCACTGCAGCTTCAGCGATCCTTCCACCTCAGCCTTCCAAGTAGCTGGAACTACAGGCGCGCGCTACCACGCCCGGCTAATTTTTGATTTATTGTAGAGATGAGGTTTCGCCAAGTTGCCCAGGCGGGTCTCGAACCTCCGGGCTCAGGCAATCCACTCACCTCGGTCTCCCAAAGCACTAGGATTACAGGCTGAGCCACCAAGCCTGGCCAACATTCTTAATAATCTACTTAAAAATGTAAAGCAATGAATACATGGGAGTCTAAAAAAAAAAAAAAGACAAACAAGTTAAACACTTCAAAACAACTAGGTAAAAGATGTCACAAAATAATTGATGTCTCAGATATTAAGTCTCATGTCTCAAGAGGATCAAGAAATTTGGGTTAAAATGGCCTAAGGAGGGCTTTAAAGAGGAGGCTTAAGCCAGATTCTGAATGATAGACAAGATGACAGATAAAAATCACAAGAGGGACCATAGAGATTACCTAGCTCCACTTTATCATTTTATAGATGATTAAACTACAGTCAGAGAGTTAAAGGACTTGGTTCAACTTCCTCCATAGTAAGCCAGGAAAATGTCTAAAATGCTGCCTATGTACCACATGGGATGGGGTGTACAGTCTTGTATTTAGGAAAGGATAAAGCATTCTGAAGAGTGGGTGAGACACAGCACAAGCAAGGAAACAGAGCCTGGAATGTGTCAGTGCAACCACCATGTATGAAGACATCAGTGTATGCAAGGACAGAAAGCATGGGAGGAGAGTGAGGATGGGGACCAATATTGATTGCAAACCTACAATTAACTGGTCAGCCATGAAAATTCCTAGAATTTTGGCTTCTGGGACTGCCTTGAAGTCTTTCTTTGACAGGTGACACTGGTATTAACTTTTCTAGAAAACTGATATTTGTTTCATATTGACAGAGACTCAAGTTCACCTGGGGGAGAGGAACACTACAAAAGGGAGGTTGTGACAAGGACTGGCATTGCTGGTCAACCTATAGGAAGAAGAGATGGATGATTGTCACTATGTGTCTCACTCACTCCTCCAGAACCTAGATTCAGTAGATTTAGGATGGGGTCTAGGTGGTTTTAAAGCACTCGTATGATTCTGATGATCATCTGGTTTGGATATCTATTTACTAAATATATGCCACAGCAATTTCACTCCCAGGCATATACCCAAGAGAAATAAGCACTTGTGTTCCCCCAAAACATGAATAAGAATGTCCAGGGCAGGTTATCATCAACCCCAAATTAAGACAAACATTGGGTAATCCAATGTCCATCAGTATTAGAATGGAGAAATAAGCTAAGGTATATTGAGACAATGGAACACTACACACAATTAAAAAGAACAAACCACTGTTATGTCGAGGATGAATGTCACAGAGACAATGTTAAGCACAGAAGACAAGCATAAAGGAGTACTTACTATATGATTTCATGTATATGAGATTAAAGAACTGGCAAAAGTAATCTCTGGTGTTTGAAATCAGAATAGTGATTGCCTCTGTATAGGGGGTATTAACTAGGAAGGTACATAAAGAAACTTGAGGAAGAGGTGCTGGAACTGTTCCATATCTCCATCTGGGTTATGGATATACAGTTCTATAGACATATGTAAAAATATATTGAGCTGGTATTTTTTCAGTTTACTGTGTATATAGATTACACCTTGTTGAGAAGAGAAAAAATAGAATATATTTTTTGTCCTGCCAACCTAATGAGGTTAATATAAGAATCTTGTAGCCTTTAAAAATAAGATAAGTAGAAAGGTACAGTCCGATATAATTTAACTAGCTCAATACTTATTCTTTCTGTTGAAATTTGTTGGATGCACTATTTGCAGTTCAAGAGATTCATCAGCTCTTTTAAGACTTAACACAACACAAAAAGTTATAGATGAGCTTATAGTAATTTCTGAACTTTGAAGGACTGGTTGTAACTATAAACCCACTGAAAACACACTGGAGCTGACAAAGCGTGCCACCCAGGCTTTGAAAGAGCTTTCCCTTTCTGTTGATGGTGAACTTGGTCTGCTTTGAAGCTCCAGAGAAAAGCTCCCTGCAGCTGCATCTTTACATTCCATGCCCTCCCTTTCCTTTCTGTTTTCCTCCCAAGAAGACAGTAAACACCATCTGTACCACTGCACCCCCCAACCCGGAAACCAAAGTTTCTCCTTCCCATCAAGAAAATTACCCTCATCCTGAAGTGCCCTTGGCCATTGGTAGTGAGCCACAGACCTTCTGCCAGCTCCAGAGTTTGCAAGCCCCGAATCAATACGTGAAACTGTCTGTGCTCACTGGTATCTGGTGGGCAGATGTGCAGGGTAGGAGCAGGCTGAAGGTGAGTGGAGGGAATGGAGAAACCCTGGCCAGCCGGTGCAGTGTGCAAATCTTGCCTCTGGGCCATGACTTTTCAGTCTTTAAAAATGTCCCGTGTGCTAAGCAGTGTGAGGCAGCTAAGCATAAACACATGTCTACAAATACTGATAAGACTATCTTTATTTGTCCATTACTCAACAAAGCCAGAGCACCTGAGGACTATTTGTTCCTCTACAAGATGAGAATCCAGCACCACATGTATTAAAATGTGAGATATTTACTTCAGAGCATAGATTTTCAAGAGCTGCTTCTGTGTCTTTTCCAGTACACTCTCAAATCTTTCTGTTTCTTTAACACAGAGCATATAATTGATTTTTAAGTTAAAAATTTATAGTCTCAAGTTCATTGCACAAGTTTTTCTTGATTTGACCCGACCATATGGTCTATGCTATGTCTGAAAGTCTATTCATTACTGTGTTCAATTTCCAGAGCACAGAAGTACATAAGATATGTCCAGTAATTTATGTGAATATCCTGCAGATATTTCCTAACTTGTTAATTCAGCAAGTGTTTTTTACATAATAGATACTTGATAAATGTTCAAAAGATGAACATGAATTTTTAAGAATGAATGAATAAATATAAACTTTTATGCAATGTACTCACACAAGAAATGCAGTTCACGAATATATTATTTCCCAGAATAAAAAAACTGTTCTGGATTCCCTCTTTTTCCCTTCAAAAAAGCCCCAAAGTCATGGTATATGGAAGTACATCAATAAAGAATGGTGCTTTCTCCAGAAAGTTAAAAAAAATCCAAATAATGCTTGATTTCATTTAAGAGAGACTTAGAAAAACCAGCACACAATTGTTCAATCCTAGAGAGTCAAATATAAAATCAGCTGTGAGAAAAGTTAAACTGTCTGAAGAAAATGAATTTCAGAGAAATGAGGCTTATTTTCTCCTCTTGGTTATTTCTGAAAGAATATTTTGAAGAAGAAATACAATGGAATTTTTCTGTTCTCTGAAGGTTTTGAACTGCTTCTAAAAACCATTTGCCTGAGATTTTAAACTATATTGGGTACGATTGCCTTTCTCACTGGTCAATTAATTTTGCAGGGAGGGAGAAATTAGAAAAAGGCAATGCTAAATCAATTCGTCTCCAGAAAATACACCTTAGTCTTAATGCTTAGAGATTTTTTTTTCTCATTTGTCTCCTTCTGTCCCCACCATTCACTCACTTTTCTTTCTTAAACCAATATGTCAAACTCAAGAAGTAATCTCCAGAACAAAAACCTACCGGGAAGGGAACTTGAGTTTGAGTAAAACTTCCCCTTGTGCCAACAGCTCCCTGTCCTGACATGGTAGTTCATTTCTGAGATATCAGCCACCCTCAGAGAGCATATAACTTTCAGCCAGTACTTACCTGTCCGCTGAGAGTGCTGTGAGTGTGAAGACAGACACCCCCACAGAAGTTAGCTGTATAAAGGGGATCAGTTTGCAGCCAATCCTGCCAAACAGCCATCTGTCAGCTAGGTACCTGCTGGCATCCACCGGGGCACATGTTACCAGGAGGAGTAGGTCTCCCAAAGCCAGACTGGAAATGAACAGGTTCGGAACGTTTCGCATGGACTTGACTGTACAGAAGATCTTGATCAAAGTGATGTTGCCAATGAGGCCTATCAGAATGATAACCCCATAAATTGCAGGGATGATATAGAGGATTCCAGGGTGAAACCAGTCGTCATTCATGGGGAGATCCACACTGTGATTGGAGATGTTGCAGTGCACCAAATAGTCCACTTCCAAGTTCAGAAGCAAACAATCATTTAGAGCCATCTCTAGATTTTTTTCCCACTTAAAAGTGCCCTTAGATGCTGTTTCTTAACTTTTAATTTTGCAATTGTGTGAAGATGAAGACGAGATCTATGCTGGACTCTTTATCTTCTTTAATAAAAATACTCTGAGTATATATATACTATGGTATTCAAAACTGTCACTATTTTGACGCTGGTGCTTCTCTGGTCTTCATATGACGAGTGCAATACAACTCTAAATTCAGTAAGTTAACAACAACAAAAACTCAGCCACAAAAAAGGCTTTGAATTAAACCCACTCTGTATCAGCAATTTCTACCTCCATCCTAGTCTAAGTCTCTCTAGCAGCAATTTACTGAGAACTTTTGGCCTGCTGTTTTCACACAGCATTTCCTATCTTTCCTGATATTTAGAACCTGAAGGTTTAAAGTGAGTAGAAAAAACTGCACTGAGAAATCCTCAAATCCTATAGGCAGGATGCTTTGCACGTCACCGGCTTCACCAGCAAACGGCAGCTCTGCTGAGCTAAGGCTCTGAAGAGGAACCAAGGTTACTTATAGACAGAGAATGCCAGCCCCCTGCTGGACACTTCAATCACTGCCCAGTCGCCTGCTTTCTCCAAAAGAATGAACCAGCAGACCGCAGTTTCTACGTGGCTTAACGAATATCTTTGGCTTCTCATGTCAGCACACATGTAATGTCTACCTAAGGTAGGTGTTTAATAAATGTTGCTAGTACTCTGCAAAGGCACTGGAAATCTTTCTGATTCTATCCCCATGAATCCAGATGGGACTCATAGCCCATGTCCTCATCTTTTCTAATACGTTAGAATGACATGTTACGGTTGCTATAAAATGAGGTCTGTCTTTAAACGTACACTGGATCACAGTGTGTCCGTGTATGAGCTGTCCCCATTCAGTCTTCCCACTGCCTCTTTGAATAAAGACCACTCCTGAGAAACACACACACACAGGACTCTCACCTTAAACCTTCAGTCACTGGCATCCAGAAAAACCAGAAGCACAAAGCACACATGCTCTTTCCTTTAGATTTGCCACGCCATTCCTGTTCTCTTAATCAAGAAGAAATTAAATCGGGAGCCAGCTATAGTCTTAACTTTCAAAGTTCAATAGTCTTTTCCAGAAAAATGGGTCTTTTCTCATTTGGCCTAAACATTACATGAATTAGCATTTTGATGTAGCTATTTGCAATTTTTAAATTGAATGCTTGCCACATTTTATAGCAAACTCCCTCTGTAGCTGAATGGGAAATAAAGAACTATAAAAGAGTTACAGATACAATTCTGAGGAATTGAGTAGTGGAAAGAGATGAGTTATAGTTGAAAGAGTGCTAAGAAAGGCTTCATTGAGGAGTCTAACTACATTTTAAGGGTGTATCTTTAAGATTTATGTAGCACCCGTTCTTCCAGGTACATGATAGGAAGCCAGGTACTGAAGGTCTCATTTTTCAGGATCCATAAGGAATAAAGAAACTTGCACTCATCACCACACTGGGACCCACCAAGAAAACCTCCAAGTGTGTTGTCATGGACATTTCCAGTGGCAGGTTACAACATTGAGACTGCTGCCATTCTCTTTTGGTAAATACAAAAGGCCCTGTGTTCCTCTTAGCCAACAATAGGGAGACTGAGGCTGTGTAGCTAGAAGTGGAAGAGCTTCTCAGTGGAGAGCAGTATCAGCAGTGAGTCAATAGCCATGATCCTAGTGGTGTGGATTAGCTGCTAGCAATATAGCTTAATGCTGCAGTACATGGGTTCTGTGCTTCAACCTGGCTCCCTCGTTTAAGTAACCTCAGCAAGTTACTTAGTGTCTTAAGCTTCAGATTCCTCATCTGTAAGTGGGAATAATTTGTGAAGTCAAAAGAAACTATTCAAGTTAAGACGGCACAGTGTTTGGCATATAGAAAGTCCTCAATTAATATTAGCTCCTATTATTATTATTATTATTATTATTATATTGAGGGGAAAAGACTTACTTTGGAAAAGCCCAATAAGGTCAGAAGAGCAATTGACCTCAGATCAATAGGCAAGGGGTTCCATTCATCTGAGTTAACTGGCAACTCCTCTATTCACTTGAAAGAAATGTATCACATCTACCAGTTGCCAGGCACTAAGCAAGAGACTGAGAAGAATAACATGAAGATATGTACTCTCACAGCTCTTTGGATCCCATCCCCTCTCTAGAATGAAACAGCTATCTCTTCTACAGAAAAGGTGATATCTGATTTGAAAGGCTGAGTGTTTGGCAAGGCTTTTTGAATGGAGAAAATAGTATGTGCCTAGGATTGAGGCATAAAGGAAAGAGCATGGCATTGAGCAAGGAAACAGCTATAAATCCAGAAAGGTCATCCAGATTGGGGATAGAAAAAGAACAGTGTGCAGCTAGAGGCAGATTTGAGTGAGATGATGATGGATCTTGTATTCTCGCTAAGAAGTTTGGTCTAGAGGGCATATTTTTGATTCACAAAGAGGACTTCTGGATGTTGTTTCCTTTTATTTCTTTAGACACTCCTGTGTGCTGAGTCAGCCTCACTTCTTAAATCCAATTGGGCCGTTAGTGTTTTTTCCCCAAGTAAGTTAAGTGGATACTGATAGATATCGATTTCTCACAGCCAGTGTTAGCATTATGTGTTCCACAGCACTATAGAATGTTCTAATTATATTTTAGGAGTGAAGGTATATTGAAGTTTGAAACCTAATATTTTGGGGGTTCAAAGATGCTTTAAAAAGTTGATTAGAGAATTTTGATGTCATTTTGACTAATTACCCATAATGACTCTTTCCATCTCTACCATTATGTGTCACCTTCCAGCAAAGCACCAAACTTACTCAGATATTTGCTTAGCTTTGTATTTACTGGTGAGCATGAGATGCCTTTGACTTACAAAAGTAACATGGAACAAATATAATACAAAGTCCCTGTCCTCAGGGACTCCAGTTTCTGAATAGAATTGGAGTGTGACTCAACATCCTTTCTTATGTATTGGGGCAGGGCTGTCAATTCTATTACTATTTCAGTCAATAGAGTCACATTTCTCATCCTTCCAGAAGATTGGATTTTCTGTGGGAATTTGATATGAGAGGAGCAGTGGCTTGGTAGAATTTGGGAGGATGTATAGATTCAATGGGACCCAAGAGAGTGGAGACAAAGTTTCTTCCCACTGGCTGTGTGCATGGCGCTGTGTCTTCCAGTAGCTGGCATTTTTGGCAAAGCAACAATGCACATAGACAAGATAACTTAATTATAGAGCGGGTAGAATTTGTAGGTGAAACCAAAGTAAAGAGAAGGGGATGATCTGGGTCTGTTTGAGAGACAGTCTGCCTGGAACAAAGGTTTGGAAGAGAGTAAAAATTGAGAAATAAAGGAGATTGGATCTGCGAAGAAAGACTTTGCCTCTAGGGTTTCAGGTTGGACTTTAGTCTGTAAGACACTGGTTCTTCAAAAGTTATCAAGATTGCCTGACTGCTTTTTATCTTTTTTTTTGTTGTTGTTGTTGTTGGAGTCTCACTTTGTCACCCAGGCTGGAGGGCAGTGGCATACTCCCAGCCACCGCAGCCTCGACCTGCTGGGCTCTGGTGATCCTTCTGTCTCAGTCTTCCAAGTATCTGGAACTACAGACATGCACCACCATGCCTGGCTGATTTTTTGTACTTATTGTAGAGATGAGGTCTCGCCAAGTTGCCCAGGCTAGTTTCAAACCCGTGGGCTCAGGCAATTCACTCTCCTTGGCCTCCCAAAGCATGGGGTTACAGGCTGAGCCACCGAGCCCAGCCCTGAGTGCTTTTTAAAAATACAGATTCTGAGGCCCTCCCCCAAACCCACTGAACTGAAATCTCTAGAAATAGACCCAAGAATCCATAGTTTTTATAAGATCCCCAGGAGATTCCAGTACTCTGCTATGCTGGGCACCAATTATTCAGGCAGTGTGTCATCCAGAGATCATGACAACTTGACAGTATTTGATTTTTCCCTTCTGCTGAGAGAGAGGGTAAACAAGGAAGCACATTTAGAAGACTGTTTCCACGGGACCTTGCTATCTAAAAGGTGGTCTTTCCTTGAGCCAGTGGCATGGACATGACCAGAAATCTTGTTAGAAATGCAGAATCTCAGGCACTATTCAAGATCTCCCAATAATCTGTATTTTTGACATGAAACCCAGGGGATTCATGTGCATATTAAAAGTCGAGATGCACTGATCTAGACATTGGGGAGATCTGTCAGCAAAGGTTAAGATGTCAGGACAGGAACTGGGATCAGATGGGAGACTGGAATCTCAAGTTCAGAATGGATCCAGCAACTGAACTGACTCAAAGCTGAACTAAGAGTCTCTGTATTGGGACATTTTAATATCCCTGATAATGACTGAAATTTGTTTCAGACTACATGACAGGTAAGCTGCTTTTGCCACAGCAAGAATCCCATCACAAACATAAGGAATACAGGCAGTGAAGAAGCCCAAAATGGTGATTTATTTTTATTATTTTGGGGGGCTTGTGACTCAGAGAATAAAGAGCAAGAGCAAGAGGGAAACCACTCTGGATGGAAAGGCTGAATTTGGCTTTAGGCATATTGATCCTGCTATACAAACATGGGAATGTAAGAAAATCAATGGAAATGAGAGGTAAAGTTTGAAGGCAGAGAGGTAAATAATTAAGATAACTGGCTGAGAGCTAGGACACCAAATGCCAAATAGTTTAAATATATAGTGAAAGAGTCACAGAGAATCAAGTGTAGTTAGGCTTTGAGGAGAAAGTCATGTGGTGAAAGCCAGTGGGGACTGAGCATGATTTCAATATTAGGTGACAGTACCATGGAGAAGCTGCTCAAAAAATTGCAGGGACTCTAGCTTGAGAAGAATCAGAGATGTCAAATTTTAGAGCTGCAACAGGAACAAAGGAGACAGATGACTATATCCAGATCCTGTAATGCTGGAATCGTTTCAAGTTCCCTTTTCTTTTCTCAACATTCTGTGACTTTTCATGGGGCTTGGAAACTTATGAAAAAGACAGAGTCTTCTGGAAGAAAGAGTCATGTTTCATTTTAAACCACATGAAGCTACAAAAGTAAATTAGATGGCCAGAGAAGGCCTAAAGAGGAAGATCAAATTCTCTGTCAGACCTGAGGCTAGGAGAACACCTGCTGTGGTCGTTGAAATACATTCACCAGTCCTTGGTGCTCTTTCTGTTAAGAGATGGAGATTAATTCAACACTCCCCCTTCCCACCTTGGGTGTGATCTGTACTTAGTGACTTGCTTTGAACAAATAGAATGAGACAGCAGGAAGAGTGTGTAACTTCCAATAAGGGGCATTGCAGCTTTCTCTTTGGACTCTGCCCTTGGATCACTTGCTCTGAATGAAGCCAGCTGCCATATTGTGAGGATATTCAAGTGATCCTATGGACAGGTCCACATGATAAGGAACTAAGACCTCCTGTCAACAGCTAAATGAGTGAATCATTTTGTTTTTATTTTTTTAAGAGACAAGGTCTTTCTCTTGTCACCCAGACTGGAGTGCAGTGGTGTGACCATAACTCACTATAACCTCCAACTCCTGGCCTCAAGCCATCCTCTTGCCTTGGCCTCCCAAAGTGCTGGGTTTACAGACACGAACCATTGCATCCAGCTAAGCGGAAGCGGATCCTCCAACCCCAGTCACGCCTTTAGATGACTGCAGCCATAGCTGACATCCTGGCTGCAGCTTCACGACAGACTGTGAGCCAGAGCCACCCAACCAAGCCACCCCCAAATTCCTGACCCATACAGACCATGAGTTAATGTTTGTTATTTTAACTCACTGTTTTATGGTAACTAGTTATGCAGACACAAATAACACCTAGTCAGTAGAATGAATAGAGAGGAGGAGGAAAAGAAAACCACACACACTAAAAAAGAAAAGAAAACAGAAAAGAAAGATCAGAAAAGGCAAGTGCTATAAACCTGAGCTAAATCTTGAATGGTCAAATAGGATATGAGGAAGGAAAGTATGATCAAATCCAGAAAAGTTGAGCAGATTGAAGTTCATTTGTCATTCAGTATCACCAAAGGTTCTTATCTGGATAAAATATAAATACTTTAAAAATATTATAAATAAGCTGAACTTTCTTGCTCAGCCACAATATACCTGGATATTAGACAATTTATATTTCATTTCTGCATCTTCTCAGTGAGCTTGAACAAGTCAAATCAATTCGATGAACATTATTTGTCACTGAACTTTTCTGTGCTATGGATTCTTCATCAGTGAAATACAGAGACTTTTTCCTCCTGCCTGTGCCCCAGGACTTGATGTATTAGTACCACCCAGGAGCACCAAAGAGAAACAAGAGTGGCAGCCATCTTTTCCCAAGTTTTTCTTCCTCTCTTCTGGGAGGGTTTGCTCAGTATAACCCTAGATGCCCTGACACAACCCTGTATTATTTCTACCTCCAGTACAGATGTCTGACAAGATAATATGTTGCTGGAATGGATTCTTTTTTAAACATTGTATTTTGATAACTTTAGGATTACAGAAAATTTGGAAAGACAGAACAAAGAGTTCCCATGTATGCTTCACCCAGCTTTCTCTATTGTTCAAATCTTACAAAATGAAATTAGCATTGATACAGTACTGTTGTCGAAACTAAAGACTTTATTCAGGCTTCACCACTCTTTCCACTGTTGCCATTTTCTGTTCCAGAGTCCAATTCAAGATAACACACTGCATGTAATAAACATGATTCCTTAGGCTCCTCCAATTTGTGATAGTTTCTCAGATTTCTTTGTTCTTCCTGACCTTGATACATTTCATAAGTACTGGTCAGGCATTTTGTAGAATGTCCTTCCATTTGGGTTTGCCTGCTATCTTTTCATGATTTGACTGGGGACATGAGTTTGGGAAAGAAAAGTCATAGAGTTAAGTCCCCCTTTTCATCACTTCCTATCAGGGAATATATATAAGTTGCTACTATAACAAATGACCACAAATTTAGTGGTTTAAAACAATAGGAAAGTGTTCCCTTACGATTCTGGAGGCTAGAAGTCAGAAATGAACCTTACAGGGCTAAATTCAAGGTATTGGCAGGGCAGGTTCCTTCTGAAGGCTCTATGAAGAATTGTTCCTTCCTTCTTCCAGTTTCTGGTGGCTCCCAGCATTCCTTGCTCCAACCTCTAATTCTGTCATCAATTTGCCTTCTTCTGTAGTCAAATATTCCTCTGTCTCCTTCTTGTAAGAACCCTTGTGATACACTGAGCCCACCTGAATAATCCAGGATAACCTTCACATCTTAAGATTCTTTATTTAATTGTGTCTGCAAAGTCTCTTTTGCCATATAAGAGAACATATTTACAGGTTCCAGGGATTAGGACCTCGTTATCTTGGGGGGGACACTATTCAGCCTACTTCAGGGTACGTGATATCCATATGATTTACCAATGGTGATGTTAACCTAGATTGCTTGGTTAAGGTGTGGTGTCTGCTAGGATTTTTCACTGTAAAGTTATATTTGGAGTGATAGATTCCTTTTAATTACCAGAAATATGATTTTACTCACACCTAAAAAGTAATAATGTTGACATTTTGAAGCTATTCAACACCACTTATATTGGGTTTCTCTCCCTGCCAGACCTAATTTTGGGTGCTGGAAGCACAAAATTTAGCAAGCAATGGTCCCTGCCCTCAAAAAACTAATTGCCTAACTAGGACAACATTTTCAATTTATTTAAAGAAAGCTATTTCAGAAATATAAACAAGTATTCCTTTTAGACACTGGAAGCCGCCTCAGCAAAAACCTTTCATTGTATAATCGGTCTCAAGTTGTATACAAATGGCAACTAATGCTTTTATAACTTCTAAAGTGGGATTGGACATTCTGTGACTATTCTCCACTTTTATATGCTCTCTTGGATTCTCTTCTCAAAGGTGCATTGTCATCTCATGGGCAAACCAATAAAGTTACTACCAGGTTTCCAATGAGAAAATCTGGTTTTATTTTGTTTCCAACCAGGGACAAAATAGCCAGGATGTACTCCCAGACTCTGGGTGCTCATGTAACTAAAGTGAATAAAAACCTCCATTTCACCTTTTGTCTTTGGCCTGTAAAATAACACACCATGTTCTTCTCTAAGGAAGAAGCAAGAAAACAGGTTTACCCATAGATTTTTCTTCAGATGCCACTATGGCACTTCAGACGCAGAGTGGTTTCATGGGAACACTCACTCAATATAAAAACCCTGTTATTTTTACTGCTTGAAGGAAGCTCACCTTAAATTAACTCCAAGTCATGTCTGAAACATATATCCTATACCAGATTCTTCAAGTCAAACACTCTTGAAATGGAACAGCTGAGAAATACACAGGAAATTTATCATTCACATACTGCAGAATTCAAGCTTCCCCTTGCCCCACCACAAGATATCACAGGCAGAATTCTATTCAAATTGCTTATTAGCTGCCTGCCTTTGAAAAAGTTGCTTTTAGGCCGGGCTCGGTGGCTCAGCCTGTAATCCCAGCACTTTGGGAGGCCGAGGTGAGTGGATTGCCTGATCCCAAGGGTTTGAGACCGGCCTGGGCAACTTGGCGAGACCTCATCTCTACAATAAATCAAAACTTAGCTGGACGTGGTAGTGCACGCCTGTAGTTCTGGCTACTTGGAAGGCTGAGGCGGAAGGATCGCCGGAGCCCAGCAGGTCGAGGCTGTGGTGGCCGGGAGCGGCCACTGCACTCCAGTCTGGGCGATGGAATCAGACTCCAACTCAGAAAAAAAAAAGTTGCTTTTAAACTCTCTATGCTTCCATTTTTTCATATATAAAAGGAATTTAAGTGACACTAAGGTTTTCCTTCTCTAGCTCACAGAGATTGTTGCAAGATTCAAATGAGATAACAAATATGAATACATTTTTAAAAGATGTAAAATCCTAACCAATTTTAAGTGATTGTGTTGTAAATTATTACAAAAATTTTTTTAGGTGTGATAATGGTATTGTAGTTATGTTTAAAAGATCCTTATCTTTTAAAGCAGGAGTAAGCACACTTTTTTCAAGGGGCCAAATAGTAAATATTTTAGGTTTTGTGAACCCTAGATTCCCTGTCTGGGAAAGCAGCCACAGTAGGCAAATGAATGGGCGCATCTTTATTCCAATAGACTTTATCCGCAAAACAGGCTCGGTGGCTCAGCCTGTAATCCCAGCGCTTTGGAAGGCCGAGGTGAGTGGATTGCCTGAACCCACAGGTTCGAAACCTGCTTGGGCAACTTGGCGAGACCTCATCTCTACAATAAATAAAAAATTAGCCACAGACCAGAGTTTTCTGATTCTGTTTCAAAGAAACTTGCTGAAATATTTATGGATGAAATAGTATGATAGCCAGGATTTGCTTCAAAATCATATGGAAAGTAGAAAAATAGGTAGGGCGAAATTGAAACAGGATTGGCCCTGAGTTGATAATTGTTGAAGATATGTGAAAAGTACGTGAGAGGTTCATGTTATACATCTGTCTACTTTTGTATATGTTTTAAATTCCCCACTATATGAGGGCCCCCCCCAAAAACAGATTTATCTTTTGGAGGGAAAGCCCCTTCTAGTATAGGATTCCCCTACTAGGTAAGTGTTCTAGGAACCCATCAGCATCAGTGTATCAAATAGCATTGTTGTGAGAGGTTGCATTTGGCTTCAGTGAATTTTTTTGACTGGCTCTTCTACCATGACAACCTACCTGCCCACACCACGCTGAGTGTTCAGCAGTTTTGGACCCAAAATGGCACGACCCCCATGTCCCACCCTTCCTGTTCACCCCATCTTGCTCCAAGTGACTTTTAAAAAAATTTCCTCGGATGAAAAAAGTCCTCAATGTTTTGCTGATATGGAAGAGGTGAAGCATAAAACAGCAGAAGGACTAAAAGCCATCAACACTGATGAGTCCAAAAACTGTTCTGAGTAGTAGGAAAAGCATCTTGATAGGAGTATTGCATCAAACAAAGAGTACGTTGAAGGTGACTGAAGTTTAAACTGTAAGGATAAATACACACTTTTTAAATAAATAAATTCCAGTTTGGGGGGGGTTTCCCCCTCATTAAAAAATTTTACAATGTCAAAAAATGTGACATTGTTAATGTGGTTAATAATGTCAACCAAGCAACCACTCACATATCTTTGAGGCCTTGGCTGGGTGGTATAAAGTGAAGCTTCCTCAAAAGTGTGACGATATCATTCCAGCCATTCAGATATGTATTTCTTCTGCTCCACATCAATTAATTCGGAGGTCAAAGATTGAAGTGCCATGGAGTGCACATGGTTTGGGATGAAATTGGTTTCAGGGTAGCTGGTGGCTCTTAGATGCAGTGAGAAAATTCCTCCTCATGGGCATGTTTTAAAGTCTGCTTCTGTTTCACAGAAGCCAAACAGATAGCCAGATGGATAATGATCTGTGGAAAGGGGTGAGGACAGAGGCTATGATAAGAGTCAACACTGATTCTAGATGCTTAATGTGTGCTCCCTTATGGAGTCCTTACAACCACCATATGATATAGGACTATTTACATCCCTTGTACAGATGAAGATATAGGCATAGAGAGGGTAAGCAACTTGCCTGCAGTTACACAGCTAATAAATGTGCTACTGTAGTGGTGCTTAACCACTAGATCACACTGCCTCTCAGGGGACAAAAGAGAGAACTGAAGAGACACAGCCATGCTTCAGAGTTCTTCTAGGTGATAAAATGAACAAATAGGAAAAGGAAGGGGGGAATGCACTGAAACAAGAGTAAGTAGAAACTAGGGATAAAGAATTAGGTAACTGAAAGACTGGTGGGAAAAAAACCAACATGGAGAGTCCAGAAGCTGTGGTTTCTATTTCTTCCTCAGCAATAGTATCCTGTGGTTTTTGCTTTGGGGGGTTTTTTGCCTCTAAGGAAATAAACAGGATGCTCAGTTCCTGTCTTCTATCTGCAGTCACATTTCTTTAATATCAGAGTAACTTAAGATGTGAAATAGAAGCAGAAACGTACTATTTTCTAACAATGACAGAATCTCAACTGTGCTTCCTCTTTCAATAAACAAAATGAAGCATCCTCATGGAAACATGAAGCAAATTATGCATCATTTTACTGAAAACATTACTAGGTTTCAAGGTGACTCTTCAAAATAATGAACATGCTCCCGTTTCTGACCTCATGGCAAAAAGGCTTCTCATAAGATTATATTAAAGCTTGATACATCATTTTCCATCTCCCTCTAGTGCACCCCACTTCCTGTCCTAACGTCATCTCTGCATCCCTTTACCAACAGTGAGATGCTACCTTTCAAAATGAAAAGCTAACCTGTTCTATTGGGATTAGAGAGACCTCACTATAGTTATCCCAAATCATCCACTTCTCTTTCTTCATTTGTAAACTCTTCTTGTGATGATTATGACTGACAATAGTCTTCCTCTTTGGGTTTTATACTATTAGAATCAGTGACCAAAGCACATTTTCTTTCCTTAAACAAAGACCTAAAAATGTGGGCACTCTGCCTTTGAGGAAAAAAAATTGGCCAGACCCGGCAGGCTGTGAGGCTGACTTAAAGGTGAGGTCTTCTTATGACTATAGCAAAGAAGGCCTGGTTGCCAAGCATACCAAAAAAAAAAAAAAAAGATGTTTGCAGGCTTCTGAAGCATTTTGTTTGAGATTCAGTGATTTCAAACGGTCAAGGAAATAGAATTTAATAAGTTTTTTAAAATTTTCAATTAAAAATCTTTGAGGTAAAAATAATCAGAGCAGAAAAAGAATGAAGCGAGGCTTTCGTTACTAGGCAATCTAGAAGTAACACAAACTGTACTCTGGAAGAAAAATGCTTTTTACTCTTTTCAGAAATTAGAATACACAAAAAGTAGTGCCAAGGTTTTTCTTCAGATATAGCTACTGCCTAGCCTGACCTGGGCACTTTCACCCCTTAAATTCTTACGCCAGTCTCCAGATCTATGGAAGAGTATTTGCATGCAGGAAGATGCAAACTTAGGAGGGGAGGAGTTAGAATTAGCATAACTGGGTATTCACTATGTGCCAGACACTATTCTAAATGTTTTCTATCTCTTTGGATTTTGAACCCTATTAGGAAAATACTATTTTTAGTCACATTTTAAAGATGAGGAGACTGAGATCCAAAGAGGCTTTTATAATTGACCCAAGATGACACAATTAGACAATACTAAAATCCAAGATGACACAATTAGACAATACTAAAATCCTGGCTTCAAACTCAAGCAATCTGGCCCAGATTTTATACTCTTAATACCATTCTAATTCCATGGGATTTCTGAATAAGAATTCTTGCTATCTGAAATCATGTTTTTAGATCTCAAATAAATCCCCCACCCCTTCATAGCTGAGAAAACTAAGACTCAGAGAGGTTAAGAGACTGTGACAGTACAATATTTATTTTTATATATTTTCTTATTGCATTTTTGTCATCTCAGTTCCCACAACATGCACCATTTTCTAATCATATTATATAGAGCTTCTGGAATGCAAAGACCGTGTCTTATTTATCTTCACATAAATCTAACTTTAGTACTTCTCTTATAGAGTATGACAAATTGCAAAAAGGTCCACATACTCTTCCATCTCTGTATCTACACTTCCTTGAAATGAGGTGTGAAGGTCTTCCCATTAAAATGTAGAGGCTATCTCTCTATTTATTCCAGCCTTTCTTTATGACATTTTCACCTAAGAAAATGTGGTAGAAGTAGTCTTGTGCCAGCTATAACCTAGGCTTTAAGAATCCTAGCAGGCTTACATTTTGCCACTGCCTTGAGTAAACACAAGCTAGCCTGCTTGAGTATAAGAGACCATATGAAGTTAAGGCCAAGCTGTCATATTTGAGGCTATAAACACCAGACATCCCTCAGCTATACCAATCACTAACTAAAGATGTGTGACTGGGTTCAGGTGAGACTCAGTAAGAAAGACCATACCAATTCAACCCTAATTGTTGACTCACATAATTGGAAGCTAAATAAATAATTGTTGCTTCAAACCAGAGAGAGAGAAAGAGAAAGAGAGACTCACAGTAAACTAATGTTGAGTGAGGGTCAGAAATCAGATCTCCTGTGAACTTACATATTTATCTTCATCTACTTCTATCCATAATGCTCTCTTAGGAGATATTTCGTCAAAGGAACAATGGCATCTACAGAGATGCACCACTCAGATCTTCCATCAAGACAAAAACATGTTGTTCAGCTGCAAAGAGTACAGTTAGCAAAGAACGCCAAGCTGTTCAATGCCTTCAACATCCACTTTAACTTTCTAGCTGAGGCCATACTCTTCCTAGGTAGCCCACAGCCAAAGATTCAGCATGGCAAGAATACTAGGACTTGGTCATTTCTGCCCAATGAGAGACTCTTTTTCATGGGTAATCTTTGCCCCAGAGCTTCCTATTGGGTTGATGGAGACACTGTCAACGCTGCTTTATGGTCTAAGGCTCTCCCTACCCAATCCTGTTTTGTCCCTCTTTTCTCTTTCACAAGCATTACCTGTGCAACATTTCTCTCTCTCACCTAATTCTGTCAGTTTCTGCTTTCCAGGGAGCACCCAGCTGGCACAGGAACCAAATCTACTTTGTTGATACTTCTAACATTGAAGATGGAACAAAATAATCAAATGTAGAGGCCAAACATTTGAACAATGTCTTTGCTCCTCTCTCTTATTTTTCTCATATGTGAGGTCTGTCAGTACAGACTGTCCCCAACTTAGAATACTTGACTTAATGACTTATTTTACTTTACAATGCTGCAAAAGCAATAAGCATTCAGGTAGAAATTGTACTTTGGGTACTCATACAATCATTCTGTTTTTCACTTGCAGTACAGTAGTCAACAAATTACAGGGGATATTCAACACTGTATTACAAAATAGGCTGTGTGTTAGATGATTTTGCCCAACGTAGGTTAATGAAAGTGTTCTGAGCACATTTAAGGCAGGCTGGGCTAAGCTGTAGTGTTTGGTAGGTGAGGTGTATTAAATGCATTTTCCACTTACAATGCAAGGGGAAGGGACTCAAAAAAACAACAACCCTGGAATTATCTTTTGTAAAGCAGGCCCCGTGTAGTATAGGCTTCCTCCATTAGGCAAGTGTTCTAGGAACCCATCAGCATCTGCGTACCGGCTAGCATTATCATGAGAGGCTGCGTTCAGCTTCAGTGAATTTTTTGCCTATTTCATGATGGGTGACTTAGGAGTGCACTTGCCCACACTGCACTGAGTGTTCAGTAGTTTTTTTTACCCAAAACGGCATGACCCCCATGCTCCACCCTCCCTATTCCCCCCATCTCGCCCCTGAGTGACTTTTTTTGGTTTCCCCGATGAGAAAAGTCCTCAAAGAGAAATGTTTTGCCAATGTGGAAGAGGTGAAACAAAACTGGCAGAAGCACTAAAAGGCATCAAAATTGTCAAATTCAAAAACTATTTTGAACAGTAGAGAAAGCATCTCGACAGGTATATTGCATCAAAGGGAGAGTACTTTGAAGATGGCTGAAGTTTAAACATGTAAGAATAAATATACAGTTTTGTATAAATAAATTTCATTATGGGGGGATCCTTCCTCATATTTTCACCTTATGATGGGTTTATTGGGATATAACTCCATTGTAAGTTGAGAAGCATCCGTATTAAGATACAACTTTGTGTTTTCATCAGTCTCTTCTATGAAGGTAATTCTCAAGTTATAACATCCCCCCTTAAGAAATTCCTAAAACAATTTCAATGCAGTGAATTTAGCTGTGTATTCTTTTTAGGTAGGCTCTCTTACTGCCCTATAATTTTTTCCTAACAAGCTGCTGGAAATTCCCTAAATATTCTTTACTCTCATTGCTTTATGCCATACTCAAATGTCACTCTTCTACAAAGCCTTCATGTAGTCCCTCAGGCAGAACTATCCCATAGCATCACCACCACCATCATCACTATTGACATCCATTGAATATTAATGACAAGTCTTGGCTTAAAGTTACATATGAGTTATTTATTTGATCCTTACAGCCACACAATGAGGTAGACAGTATTTTTGTATCCACTTTACAGATGAGGAGTCAGAGATACAGAGATGTCAAAAGTCACATATCCAGGCCAGGCTTGGTAGCTCAAACCTATAATCCCAGCATTTTGGGAAGCCGAGGTGGGAGGATTGCCTGAACTCAAGGGTTCGAGACCAGCCTGAGCAGCATGATGAGACCTTATCTCTACAATAAATAAAAAATTATCCGGGCGTGGTAGCGTGTGCCTGTAGTTCTGGCTACTTGGAAGGCTGAGGCAGAAGGATCGCTGGAGCCCAGTGAGTAGATGCTGGGGTGGTCATGAGCGTGCCACTGCACTCCAGCCTGGGCAACAGAGTGAGATTCCAACTCAAAAAAAAAAAAAAGGTCATTCTCTCTTTCCCTCTCTCCCCCTCTCTTTTTCTTCCCCCGTCTCTCTCTCTCTCTCCCCGCACCCCCACGGCCACAGACCCTTTCCCTTTTCCCCTGTGGCCTCCGCTTTAATAAATCTCTTGGTCTTTAAAAAAAAAAAAAGTCACATATCTGAAAAGAAATGGGACTAAGATTCAAACTCCAGAGCCCATCTCTTATGAAATATGCTATCCCTGACAATAGGAAATCCTGCTCTTTTCTTTTCTTACAAATCTCTTCTCAATAAGTGAATGGCCTTCCTTTCTGCTGTAGGTTTGGGTGGTTGCTGTCAAAATGGACAAGTTCATGAAACCCGGGAAGGTGGTACTGGTCCTGGCCGGACACTATTCCAGATGCAAAGTCATCCTGAAGAACATTGATGATGGCATCTCAGATTCCCGATGGGTAAGAAGATTGCCAAGAGGTCAAAGATCAAATCTTTTGTGAAGTTTATAACTATATCACCTCATGCCTACAAGGTACTCTGTGGATACCCCCCTGGGCAAAACCATTGTCAACAAGGATGTCTTCAGAGACCCTGCGCTTAAACACAAAGCCTGACAAAAGGCCAAGGTCAAGTTTGAACAGAGGTATGAGATAGGCGAGAACAAGTGGTTCTTCCAGAAGCTGTGGTTTTAGATTTTGTTTGTTAGTTTGTTTGTTTGTTTCTGTCATTAAAAATGTTTTAAATAAAAAAAGAAGTGAATGACTTGCAATTAAGTCCAATTAGCAGTCAACAGGCCTGGTGGGAGAAAGAGCGAAAGGGAAAGATTGGTTTTGCTCTTGATGCAATTAATCCTGTAGATTTCTCATATCTCTCTTATCTTCCACTCTCTTTATTTTTCTCTCTCCTCAGTCTCCTCTCCTTTCTACTCCTTGAAATTTAAAGTGGAAAACTGGAATAGTTATGGCTCCTAGGTTCAAGCTGTTGATATTATTAGGGTTTGTGAATTGGGATGTGGGGGTAAACCTATTCCAGTTCTTCTCTGTTTAAACCTTTGGTTAAGGAACAATGTAATTACTTCCTAGTTCTTATTGCTGGGTGGTGTCCATGTGTGCATCTTCACATGGTAAGGAGGAAAAAGCATAAGTCTGAACTATGTTAAATTGGTAACAATAGTACAACTGACAATCCTGGTTCTCCAATGTATTTGAGATGTGCAGTGCTGGGCAAGATTCACAATCTCCATGTATTTCTATTTTGTTGTTTATGAAATAGAAATATAATCTCTAACAAGGTGGTTACTGTGAGAATTAAATGACATACAGCAATATTCAATAAACAGTAGCTCCTTTCCCAAGATCATTGTCAAATTTTGTGCTTAATATTCACAGTCAACTCCATTAAGGTCTCTTAAACCATATTTGGTTTTTTGGTTTGCTTTTATTTGTTGTTTTTGTTTAGTTTTGTTTTGTTTAAATGTACGGTACAATTCAAGATTAGATATACAAGTGGTCATCATACAGGTAAAGGTAAAGTTTGGACTTCCCTTTGGTTCCCACTTCACCTGGTTTGAGATTAGGTACCCTTATTGATGTTATGTGCCTCACCCTCCAGCAGTGCCCTGCTATTGCCAATCCTTTTCTTGTAGTATTATGGTAAATGTTGAACCATATTTGTATAAAATTATCTTTTTTCTCATCTTTTATGGGAAGGTTTGGCTTTTTTCTATAAGCACGTTGTATTTATGTGACTAATAATAGAAAATATATAGTAAAAAAGCATATGTCATAATCAGTATACTTTATTTAGATAGACAAATCAAAGTATTTTATAAAGAAGTTGATGTGTAAATTTGACTGGGAGAAATAAATCTTATTGGTGAGTAAGAGAAATTTTGTTCTAATTCATGATATAATAAGAAGGGATGTTAAAGTTCTAATAAGGCATGGAATAGTAAAATGACTATTAATTGAATGTGACCCTTGGGTAATTTATGCTATGAGAGACTAAAATATTAGGGGAAAATGACTTTTTAAATTGCTATTACATTTATTCACACATCCACTCACTCATCCATGTACGTCTTCATCTACCCATCTGTTAATTATTCATCTATCCTCCATCCACATCCATCTTACCACCCATATATCAACTTATTATCCAACTATTCATCTATCTATGCATCCATTCTTCCATTTACCCATCCATTCCACTGACTGACTCAAGGTAGTAAAATTGCAATCCATGTAAACATGTATGAGAAATGGGTTTTACCATTTGAGAACTTTATAATAATAGGGGAGAAAGAAAAATAGGAAAAGATACGAGATAAATGATCCTAAGAATTGTATAATAAGTCTACAGAGTTCCGAAACGTGAGAAATCATATCTCAGAAGAAGAAGGCAAACTTCTTGGATGGAAGAGACAGAAATTACTTTAGACATTGAAGATTCTTGAAGAATCTGTGTAATGCCTGTCTTAGTCTGTTTGAACTGCTATAAAACAAATCTTAAACTCATTGACTTTATAGACATCAGAAATTCATTTCTCACAATCCTGGAGGCTGAGAAGTTCAAGATCAAGGTGGCTATAGATTTGGTGTCTGGTAATGGCTCATTTTATGGTTCATAGATGGACATTTCTCACTGTAACCTCATATGGTAGAAGGGGTAGACAAGTTCTCTGGAGTCTCTTTAAAATTAGACTAATCCCATTAAAATTTTGACATATGAATTTGGGAAGGGCACAAATACTCAGACCATAGCATTCTGCTCCTGGCTGTCCCAAAATTCAAATCCTTCTTGCATGAAAAAATCCATTCATTTTATTCCAATAGCCCTCAAAGTTTTAACTCATTCCACCATCAACCCAAAAGTCTAAATCCAAAGTCTCATATAATATAAATATAATCTAAATGAGATGTGGGTGAGATTTAAGGTAAACTCCCCTTCAGCAGTGAGCCTATAAAATAAGCTCAGGACAGACATTTCCATCCCAAAAGGAAGAAATAGAAAAGAAGAAAGGAGTAAGAGGTCCCAAGCAAGTTCAAAACCTTAAGACTTGAGAATAATATTCTCTACCTCAATGCTCTGCCTTCTAGTCCCACTGAGGTGAAGGCCTCATCTTCCAAACACACTGAAGCAAAAGATTTATCTTCCAGACACACTGGGATGGAGGTCTGCTTCCACAGCTTTGCTGGGCAGCAATTGGAGCACCAAGGCTGCGGGCAGGCCAGCTCCCATAGCATTTTGGAGAGCAACACATTTTTTTTTTTATTTTTTTTTATTTGGAGTCTCACTCTGTCGCCCAGACTGGAGTGCAGTGGCCGATCCCGGCCACCGCAGCCTCGCCTGCTGGGCTCTGGGGATCCTTCCGCCTCAGTCTTCCGAGTAGCCGGAAATACAGGCATGCGCTACCACGCCCGGCTGATTTTTTGATTTATTGTAGAGATGAGGTCTCGCTGCCCAGGCGGGTCTCGAACCCGCGGGTTCAGGCAATCCACTCACCTCAGCCTCCCAAAGGCGCGGGATTGCAGGCTGAGCCACCGAGCCCGGCTGAGAGCAACACATTCTACACCAGGGACCCCCAAGCCCTGAGTTGAGAAAGGCAGCAATGGAGTGCAGGAGTAGAGCCCACAGTGTGAGGCAGCAATGGGCAATGACAACTCCACCTTTAAAATCATTCTGCCTTTCCAGGTTCTTGCACTCTGGGCCTGTGGTGGGAAGCACAGCCCCAATGATCTTGATCTTGAAAATGCCTTCATAGCGGGGCTCGGTGGCTCAACCTGTAATCCCGTCCTTTGGGAGGCTGAGGTGAGTGGATTGCCTGAGCCCGCAGGTTCAAGACCCACCTGGGCAACTTGGTGAGACCTCATCTCTACAATAAAAAAAAATCAAAAAATTATCCGGGCGTGGTAGCGCGCGCCTGTAGTTCCAGCTACTTGGAAGGTTGAGGTGGAAGGATCGCCGGAGCCCATCAGGTTGAGGCTGTGGTGGCTGGGAGCGGCCGCTGCACTCCAGTCTGGGTGACAGAGTGAGACTCCAACTCAAAAAAAAAAAGAAAAAAGAAAATGCCTTCATGGTTATTCTTCCATTGTCTGGGGCTATAGGTTCTGGCTTCTGGTTAAAATGGCTGACTAATCTCCCCATTGTTTTGATGAATAGTTCCTAGCTTCTGTTGAGATGGCTGATCTATACTAATCTCCTTGCCAAATTTGTCAGCACTGTTGCGTTCTCTCCTGAACAAGTTTTCTCATTCCTTTCAATATGAATAGGCTGAGAGTTTTCCAATTTTGTTGTTTGCTTTTGTTTGTTTGTTTTGAATCAAGGTGTCACTCTGTCGCCCAAGTGAGAGTGCAGTGGCACAATCATGGCTCACTGCAGTCTCAAACTCCTGGGCTCAAGTCATCCTCCTTTCTCAGCCTCCCAAGTAGCTGGGTCTACAGGTGCATGCCACCATACCCGGCTAATTTTTTTAAAAATTTTTTGTGGAGACAAGGTCTCACTATGTTGCCTAGGCTGATCTCAAACTCCTGGGCTTAAGCAATCCTCTTGCTTCGGCCTCCCAAAGTGCTGGGATTACAGGTGTGAGCCACCACACCCAGCCAATTCTTCAAATTTTAAGATCTGCTTCCTTTCTCATGAATAATTCTGTCTTTGAATAATTTTTTTTCTTCTCACGTTTTACTATAAGCAGTCAAGAGAAGTCAGGCTACTCCTTCAACATTTTGCTTAGAAATTGCCTCAGCCAAATATCTGATTTCATTGCTCACAAGGTCTACCTTCCACAAAATACTAGAACATGAACCTAATTCAGCCAAAGTCTTTGCCACTTCATAACACGAATCATCTTTTCTCCAGTTTCCAATAACATGTTTCTCATTTCCACCTGAGACCATATCAAAATGGCCTTTACTGTCCATATTTCGACCAACATTATGTTTACAACCACTTAGATATTCTTTAAGAAGATTGAGGCTTTCTCTACAGTTCTCCCCTTTTCTTTCTGATACCTCAGCAGAATCAGCTTATAAAGTCCACTCATGGTAATGGAGGCTCTTTCTAGCTTGCACCTCACAACTGTTGCAGCATTTACCCATTACCCAGTTCCAAAACTGCTTCCACATTTTTAGGAATTTGTTACAGTAACACCCGACTTCTCAGTATCAGAGCATGATGGTCTTCTTGACCTTATCTGATCCGTTTAATTACCCTGCGACATGGTTTTTGAAAGGATAGACCAAGAGCGGGAAATGTATTTTTTTTTTTTTTACTCTTCTTCCTAAATCTTAATACAATGATGAGAAAGTAGAAGCTACGCTTTTGGAGAAATGCACACTTTAGATAAAATTAACTTTGCCGACTTTGCCTTTTCAGAAACAGACTTCCCGGTGCCAGGTATCAGAGGTATCTCATAGAGGCAATCAAGCTTGACTAGAGTAAAGGGAATTTACAAGGTCTAAGACATCATGCATTGGTGAAGGATTGTAAAAGTCATGAAACTTGTAATTACAAAAGTTATGACTGCCCAGAGAAGGAGCAGGTAGGGATTCAATCTTCCAGTAGAACTGGGCCCTATATACAGGGAAGTCAAGGATCCCCTGAAGCTACCCACTGGGAATGCCTAGGAGATAAGGGGGAGTGCACCCTCCATTAGCTCTAAGGAGTGTCGTGTTTGGGAAGATACAGGAGAATTAGAACCCTTGTCACACCCTTCTCTGGGGGCTATGATAATATGGGCAGACATTAATGGGTCTCTGTGTCACAGGACCACAGGTGGTCGATAAGGAA
Source organism: Carlito syrichta (assembly GCF_000164805.1). Lineage (NCBI taxonomy): Eukaryota > Metazoa > Chordata > Mammalia > Primates > Tarsiidae > Carlito > Carlito syrichta. The sequence continues at coordinate 211,118 of NW_007084848.1, forward strand.
GTCACAGCAGTCATGTCTACCTGATCGCAACATCTCCAAGGAAAGAATTTAAGCCAGGGCTTTAGGGGTCTACGGGGCCACACTCATCTAGAGTATAGGTCCGCTCTCTGTCTGTGGGGAGTGAACTTATCTTAAACAATCTTTTTTTCTCTCACCTCTGTGTGTTGTAATTCTTTGCGTTTACTCGGATCTCTGGGTTGCCAGCGTGCACCTCTGGCTTGCCGACTCTGACAGTGCTGCTCCCTCTCCATCCATCCACCTTCACCCTATCCGGACCCTAACAGTTTTTACTGTAAATAGTTTATTTGGGAGATAATTCAAAAAGTTCTGGCAGATGAATAGAGTAGTTTGTCAGAGAAGGGAAGGAGCCAATAAAAGCTGTATTATCAAGTAAGTTTCCTCTGCAGGCAACTGGAGCTCAATCACACTGGGAAACTCTGGAAATCAGTGTAAAACAAACACATGCAAGAATTATTCTACTGAAGGGGCAAGAGAATGAAGTAATTTATATACCAACTCTCATCTGACATTGATTAAGAATTGGTTCCAGGGAGAAATTAATTTCTTGGCATTTTTGGCCTGCCATGTGCGTGGATAGGAAGGACTTCAGTGACCAGAGAAAATCCTCAGGAAAAGAGATGAGATTTTGGCAGCTGCAAATTAAGCGTGTTCACTAAAATGATAAGGCTCAAGTAGATATGAAGAGATACAGACAGTTAATGCTTTACTAGTAGAATCTAGAAGAAGGGCACTTATAAAAATGATTGGGAGCATGATTAAAGGGTGAATCAGAATATTTGTGAGTCATATATAATTTTAAAAACCATATTTAATATAATATAATTTTATACTTACCAATAAAAATACTTTTGGTTTTTATATTTTTGGTTGGTAAATATATAGAGAAGATAGTAATTTTCAAAAGAGTTCAGCATCAAAGTATAACATTGAGACAGATGAGTCTCAGAAGGATCCTTTGAAATGCTCATGTGTGTTTTTGGTTTAAAATATTTGAGAGGGCTGAGCCAGATTTCTCATTACAAAATGGTACCTAAAGAGAAAAGCATTTGCTAAAGTGGACCTTCTGTGTTGTTTTTCTAGCCAAAGGGAAACAAGGTATAGCTATTTCAACTGAAAAGGAAAGATGAAATTGGGATTCCCATTTCATTTACCTCTTTAGAGCCATGTTGAAAGTATATCTCAGTAGGGGGAAAAAATGGCCTTTGGCAGATGCATTTAACAGAAAATTCAGTTTCTAAATACATTCTCAGCAAAATTAAATGGATTTGCCATGTTCCAATTCAACTTAGTTATGCCCCATGAAATTGAGAAGTTTCCTATAAATTGCATTTTAGAAACCATTAAAAAATCCTCAAGTAATAATTTCTAGGGAGGAAAAAATAAAAGAACTACAGAACAAGTCACTAAAATCAGCTATTCATAATTAATTTTCCTTTCTTACTAGAAATGACTGACCCATCCCTTTGCTGAATTCCATTTTGGGCAAAAATATTTTTATGTTAATCTAAGAGTTCATTCTTCAAACAAAATATATTGGTAGGGTCTTAGTTTAGGTCTAAGCTTTGGATCAAATATCTCTAGTGAATTTATATCTATAAACTGATTTGTATAAGCATCTTTGACTGGAGGAAGTTTGCTCCAGCACTTGAAAAAGAGTCAGAAATAGACTTTTGAATATAAATCTCTGGTCTGGTGTCTGAACTCTCTGGAGAGATGAGCTAATAAGAAAAACTGAGGGATCCATTTTCATGAGAAATTCTGAATACACAGGTCACAAGAAGCATTGTACTATAGCTCTGCTGAGGACAGTGAATGAAAGTTGAGGGAACAGAATGTCAATTTGGTGACTTGAGGGTTCACAATTCTGGAGTATCTGGGTCATCAGATCCCTCCCAGAGCAGCATGAAGTAGCAGATACCCTTGAGGGATTCAAGAGGGGAAAGAAAGAAAGCCAAGCCACTAGAAAGGGATTTTGTGGCCGGGCTCAGTGGCTCAGCCTGTAATCTTATGCTTTGGGAGGCCAAGGTGAGTGGATTGCCTGAGGCCACGGGTTCGAGACTCGTCTGGGCAACTTGGCGAGACCTCATCTCTACAATAAATCAAAAAATTAGCTGGGCTTGGTAGCACGCACCTGTAGCTCCAGCTACTTGGAAGGCTGAGGCGGAAGGATTGCCAGAGCCCAGCAGGCCAAGGTTGCAGTGGCTGAGAGTGGTCACTGCACTCCAGTCTGGGTGACGGAGTGAGACTCCAACTCAAAAAAAAAAAAAAAGAAAGAAAGGGATTTTGCAAAACCAGTGAAATCTGGACTTTTCTTTTTAACATGACCACCTTAGTACCCACAGGCTGGAGAAATTTGGGTTGACAATGAATGAAAACAGTACCAAGTTAACATGCATCATTGTGTCATATGCCTTTGCAGATAATAATTATAGAAATTTAGGAATGGCTCTTAATAATTATGTGAATGGAAAATAGTAAATTCAGATAATACAAATGCAATCAGTTATGCAGTGTTCTGTCATCTTGATAAATTACATTTGCCAAAAAGATATTTTAAATATATCTATTGTTTGCTCCACTGAGTGCCTACCTAGTTAATGGAGAATGCCATGGATTTAGAGGGTTAAAAACCCTAAATTCTGGTGTCTTAATTAGGCCATTGAATAGCTTTCTGACTTCAGGCAAATTTTATGTGAATGATTAAATTATTACTTCTAATTCTTCACCCCACCCCCAATTAATACCACTGGTAGAGCCTCATTGTGGATAGAGAGTATTTCCCTGCTTCTTGACTTTGGCCTTGACCATGTGACTTACTTTGGCCAATGACATATGGGCAGAAAAAGCAGTGCTTCAGTTCCAAGTGTAAGCTTCAAAAGGCCTTACATAGATCCACTTGCTTTCTTGTGCCTCCACTATCATTGTAAGAAAAATATACTCCAATTGGCCCACTGGTCCAAGAAAGATGAGTATCATATACAACAAACCCAAAGACTTAAAATGTGAAACAGAACTGCACAAGCCACAAAAGCTGAGATCAGCCAAATTCCAGCTAGCCCAGAGATGCATTCACTAAGCACATGTTTATCATTACAAGCTGCTAAAATTCTATGGTTATTTGTTATGCAGCAATAGCTGACTGATACATCTTGTCATCTTTCTAGGCCTCAATTTCCTCATCTATAAGCTGAATACGTTTAGTATATAACTTCAGATCTCTTCTAGCTTTAATCTTTTTTTGTAAAATAAATTCCTCCTCATTTACATGTAGTTGAATTTTTTTTAAATCTTTTCTTACATCTCTAAAGCACACTGCTTTCAGGAAGTATTGCTCCTCTGGCTGGATATGTTAGTTCTGTATTTAATGACATTCACTAAGTAGTAGAAAGTCTTTTAACCGAAGCTGAAGAACCATATGAAATATGCAGAGGCTGAGCCTCAGATAAACAGCATACCTTTAATTTCTGATTTTCTTTTTATTTTTTGAGTTGGAGTCTCACTCAGTCACTCAGACTAGAGTGCAGTGGCCACTCCCGGTCACCACAGCCTCGACCTGCTGGGCTCCAGCGATCCTTCCACCTGAGCCTTCCAAGTAGCTGGAACTACAGGCGCATGCTACCATGCCCGGCTAATTTTTAATTTATTGTAGAGATGAGGTCTCACCAAGTTGCCCAGGTGGGTCTCGAAACCACGGGCTCAGGCAATTCACTCACCTCGGCCTCCCAAAGCATGGGATTACAGGCTGAGCCACCGAGCCCAGCCATAATTTCTGATTTTCAAAGCAAAAGCTTCAGAATGAGCTCCGTATTTCTTTATTGAATGAAAATAAATAGGTCTGTTAGACAGGTGTGAGAGAAAGGAGAATCAACATGCTCTACATTTTGGGAAGCACTTGCATTTTTGGCTTACACATTTTAAGCCAAATGTATCCAACTAAGGTTTATCTTTGAGGACCAGCAATCATTAGCCTCCTCACCAGCAAGATAGCTCTGTACTCATTTTTTATGATAGCTTTATGACTATATCATGTTACTTCTTCACACAGAGAAATAAGAGTATTCAACCTCCTTCCATATGGAAAGTTGCCCTTGTCCTTTGTTTTTCTTTCTTTTCTTTGCTGCATTAGAAGGATCTACAAAAACCTAAATCACCACCAGCACCACTGTGTCAGACAGAATGCAAACATAGCCCTCTCCTGCTGGAGCTGAGTCCCTCAAGCTAATGATTTTTAAGTTGGTAAAGATTTGGGTTACCAAGTCATATTGATGAAGAAAGGGGGGGTGGAGGAGAGGCGTGTGCTTGTGTGTACATAAATAAGATGTGGAGTTGAATCCTGGAAGGACTAGGAAAAGGCAGAGAAAGATACAGGTAAGGTTGGCTAGAAAATGGCCTCCCAAATCTGGAACCTGTAAATGTTAACTCACATGGAAACAAGATCTTTTCAGAGGTGATTAAGATAAAGATTTTCAAATGAGGAGATTGAGACTTCCAGCAAGATGGCGACGGGGTAACCTGGTCTATGAAACCCTCTGCAAAGGAGAGCGCAGAGTCTCTGGCTCTCTCCTCCGGGGCTGCAGACCCCAACATTGGCAGCCTGCTCTTCACACGGAACTTGGCCCGTCGCCACCGCTCGGGCATCACAGTGGTCTGGACAGCCACTGCAGACACAGACACAGCAGCCGCCCATGCCGCTGCAGCCTCCATGGTGGCCATAGCGCATCATGCCACCAGTGCCTGAGGCAATCCATGACTTCAGTCCTTGAAGCCCCTGCAGGCAAGATCTGCTGGGATTGCTGCCACCTCTGCTGCCACCTTGACGTCCTGCTGGCCTTGGGTCTCCTCCCGTGTGCCCTGAGGCAGGCTTCCATCTCGGGCCTCAGCCCAGCTCCTGTCTGGCCCCACCCCCTCTGGGGCGAGCAGCTGAGATAGCACCACCTGCTGGCAGTTCAAGGTAACAACACCGAAACAGGAGAAACAAGTTTGAAAAAGAGACACAGGCCAGATTTGAGTGGTGAACGGAGGGTGATGTGAACTGTCCTTCACAGCAGGCCAGGGGCAACTAACCTTAACTGTGAACTAATTTACCAGCTTGAAAAGAAAGCTAGAAATGAGAGCTAAAAGGACATTGGACTTAAACAAAAAGTCTCAGAGTGTGCTCAATTGGTTCTGTTAGTTTAATGCCTTAATTCTATTCCTACTGTTTTGTTCCCTTTTTTTCTTTCTTTTCCTCTTCCTTTTCTTCTCTTTTCTCCTCTCTGTAAACCATATCTTTGTATAGAGGAACAACACAACAATAAGGTGGTTGGTTAGCTTGTATATTAGCATTATTGTATGTTTTATTTTTTTTGTATGGGAGTTGGCTAGTCTGTAGCTGTGGTCTATTGTTTTTATCTGTTTCAGTTTAGGTCTCTCTCTCCATTTGTTGGTACTCTCGTCTGTTTCCCCCCTTACTCCTCTCTCTCTCCACCCCCTCTTCCCCCCCACTGTCTGCTCCATTCTCTTCCCTCTGGTAACCACATTTTATTTCAGGGAGTAAACCTACAGCCCCACTGCATAGACAGATTCCAAGGCAGCGGGAAGTGGGTTTCAGATTAACCATACACCTGTCGGTGAATACCAGGACCTGCAGATAGATTTTTTTAATCACAGCTCCACCCTTAAGTAAATCTCAAAACTGCAAAAAGGACCACCTCCAACCTACAGTGCAACTCCAGAATTGAACAAAGTAAGAGGACACACATAAAGAATAGGAGATTGAACAAACAGAAGTAAAACCAATCCCTCTACCCCTGAATAAAAGAATGAAAGAAGATGGTGACGTGGAGGGAAGGAAAAAGTAGGGAGGGGGAAAAAACCGCACAAATGAAGAAAAACCAAAAGAAGAATATAGTTCTCACACAGACCCCTGGGAGATCAGACACTAAGAAAACAGATTCCGGAAAACAAACAATGACGAGCCCCCAGAATGACTAGTCACATGTAACAAACCCAGACATCAAGACATTAATAGAAAGAATTTAAAAAATTGAGGAGCAGCAAGAGGAAAATAGGAAGGAGCTGATGTCAGAAATAAGAGCAGTAAAGAATACTGTAATGGAAATAAAGAACAAACTAATAAGCATGGAAAGCAGAATTAGTCAAGCAGAAGAAAGAATCTCAGAGCTCGAAGACCAAAACACAGAACTAACCCAAACTGTCAAAAACATAGAAAAGAAGCTCAAAAAGACAGAACAAAACCTTCAAGAGTTGGATGATCACTTCAAGAGACCAAACCTAAGAGTAATTAACCTTCCTGAGGCAGAGAGAGAAACAGAGGTCACACTGGAACAAACATTTCATGAAATCATTCAAGAAAGCTCCCCTCATCTCATCAAGAATGAAAAAAATTCAAACACAAGAGATTCAGAGAACCCCTGCTAGACAACAAATGAGAAGACGAACTCCCAGACACATAATAATTTGCCCAAACAAAGTAGGTAAAAAAGAAAAAATCCTAAAGGCTGCAAGAGAAAAAGGTCAGACTATGTGCCAGGGAAGACCAATTCGAAGAGCAGCAGATTTATCTACAGAAATCCTCCAGGCTAGGAGAGCTTGAAGCCCTATCCTCAAATTTCTAAAAGATAAACAATTTCAACTGAGAATAACATACCCAGCAAAGCTAAGCTTCATCAGTGAGGGAGAATTGAAATTTTTCCCAGATATCCAATCCCTAAGAACCTACGCTGCCACCAGACCACCCCTACAAGAAACACTTAAGAAAGTATTGAACACAGAAGAAAAGGAAAAAAGAACAAAAACGTTCTTCACAAGAGTACTGGCAAAAGATTAAAAACACACATGATCCAACTCTAAAACTAAAAGAAAGACAACACACAAACAGGAAGAACAACAACCCTGTAAGAACATAATGATAGGGATCAACTCTCACATTTCACATTAGTTTGAATGTGAACGAACTAAATGCACCACTGAAAAGATATAGAATGGCAAAATGGATAAAATATCACCAGGCAACAATCTATTGCCTTCAAGAAACTCACCTCGCTAGAAAGGACACTCATAGACTCAAAGTAAGAGGATGGGAAACAAATTTTCAGGCGAATGGAGCACAAAAGAAAGGAGGAGTTGCAATCTTAATCTCAGACAAAATATCATTTAAGGTATCAAAAATTTAAAAAGATACAGAAGGCCACTACATAATGATAAAAGGTTCAATTCATCAACAAGAAATATCCATCCTAAACACATATGCACTGAACATAGGAGCACCAACTTTCATAAAGCAGCTCCTAGGTAAACTAAAAAAAGATATCGACACCAATAACATCATAGCTGGGGACTTCAATACCCCACTCACAACCCTAGACAGATCATCAGGACAAAAACTCAGCAACGAGATCTGAAACCTCAATGTGACTCTTGATAAAATGAACCTAATTGATACCTACAGAACCCTCCATCCAAAGACCACAGAATACACATTCTACTCATCACCACATGGAATGTACTCTAAGATCGACCACATACTTGGCCACAAATCAAGCATAAGCAAATTTAAAAGGACTGAAATTTTACCATGCACCTACTCAGACCACAGTGGAATAAAAATAATCATTAACACCAACAAGGTCCCGCCAAAACCCACAAAGACATGGACACTAAACACTATGATGCTAAACAACTCCTGGGTCAATGATGGAATCAAAACAGAGATTAAAAGATACCTGCAAACAAATGAAAATGAAGAAACATCTTACCAAAATCTGGGATGCCATGAAAGCTTTAGTAAGAGGGGAATTTATATCCCTACAAACGCACATGAAGAAAATGGAAGGCTCACAAATTAACAGCCTAAGAAGCCACCTAAAAAAACTGGAAAAGCAAGACCACAAAAACCCTAATTTCAGCAGAAGGATCCAGATCACCAAAACAAAAGCCCAAATCCAGGACATAAAAGACAAAAAAATAATACAAAAAATCAATGAAACAAAAAGCTGGTTCTTCAAAAGGATAAACAAGATCGATGGTCCCCTAGCTAGACTGACCAAGAAAAAGAGAGAAAAAGCCCAAATAAACACAATCAGAAACACAAAAATGAAGTCACATCTGATCCTAAAGAAATACAAAAGATCATCAGAGACTACTATGTACACTTGTATGGAAACAAACTTGAAAACCTTTCGGAAATGGAGGACTTTCTGTCATCACAAAACCTGCCTAGGTTGAAACAAGAAGAAATTGAGACGCTAAATAGACCAATAACAATCAAGGAAATTGACCACATAATAAGAAAACTACCTACAAAAAAAAGCCCTGGACCAGATGGCTTTCCAGCAGAATTCTACAAGACATTTAAGGAGGAGCTTATACCAATCCTACTGAAGGTATTCCAGGTGATTGAGAAAGTGGAACTCTCCCCAAATCATTTTACGAAGCTAACATCACATTGATACCCAAGCCAGGTAAAGACCCAACAAAGAAAGAGAACTACAGGCCAATATCTTTGATGAACATAGATGCTAAAATTCTCAACAAGATCCTAGCGAACCGGATTCAACAACACATCTCAAAAATCATCCATCATGACCAAGTAGGCTTCATCCCTGGGATGCAGGGATTCAACATCTTGCGACTGGTTCAACATTTGTAAAACCATAAATGTAGTTAAATACATCAACAGATGTCAAAACAAAAACCACATTAATATATCATTAGATGCAGTAAAAGCTTTTGATAAAATTCAGCATCCCTTCTTGATAAAAACCCTCGAACAGCTAGGCATACGGGAAACATACCTCAAAATAGTAAAAGCCATCTACGAGAAACCCACAGCCAGCATACTCCTAAACAAAAAAAACTGGAACCATTTCCCCTGAAAATGGGAACAAGACAAGGATGCCCACTCTCACCCCTCCTGTTCAACATAGTATTGGAAGTCCTGGCTAGAGCAATCAGAGAAGAGAAGGCAATCAGGGGTATTCAAATAGGAAAAGAGGAAGTCAAGCTATCTCTCTTTGCAGATGACATGATTGTGTACCTTGAAAATCCAAGAGAATCTGTCAAAAACCTCCTTACACTGATAAAGGACTTTGGCAAAGTCTCAGGATATAAAATAAATGTGTAAAAGACAATCTCATTTCATTACGCCAATAATAAACAAACAGAAACCCAAATAAAAAACACAATTCCATTCACAATAGCCACACACACAAAAAATGAAATGCTTTGGCATCTTCCAAACCAGAGATGTGAAAGACCTTTACAATGAAAACTACAAAACACTGCTCAAAGAAATCAAAGATGACACAAACAAGTGGAAAAATACCCCATGCTCATGGATTGGAAGAATCAACATTGTGAAGATGTCCATCTTACCTAAGGCAATCTACAGATTTAATACAACACCCATCAAATTACCAGCAACATTCTTCTCATACCTAGAAAAAACAACACAGGAATTCATATGGAAACACAAACGACCAAGAATACCCAGAGCAATCCTCAGCAAAAAAAACAAAGCAGGTGGTATCACATTACCAGACTTCAAACTTTACTATAAAACTACAATAATCAAAACAGCTTGGTATTGGTATAGGAACAGGCATATAGACCAATGGAATAGAATTGAGAGTCCAAAAGCAAAACCTCAATTTCTCAACCAACTCATCTTCGACAAAGTCTCTACCACCTACCACTGGGGAGAGGTGAACCTATTTAGTAAATGGTGCTGGGAAAACTGGCGGACCACATGCAGAAGATTGAAACAGGCCCCCTATCTATCCCCATACACAAAAATTAACTCTAAATGGATCAGAGACCTAAATGTAAAACCTCAAACCATAAGAACCTTAGAAAACGAAGGACATACCCTCATGGAAGTTGGAACTGACATCCAATTCTTGAACAAACACAAACCCACAGGCCATAAGAGATAG